>NW_020702300.1:0-3599 GCF_002925995.2 Terrapene triunguis | reverse complement strand
ATTAGTGCTGCTGCTGGGGCTTTTTATTCTTTCCCTCCTTGCCCCCCCCCACTCTGGTCATGACCCTTGACCGAGTTTGGCAGGAGGCTGTGTCACTTAGCCTAGTTCCGGCTTGTGGCCTGCAGGGCGGACCTATATGATGAGTCTTCGCCGATGTTCTGATTGGTGCAAGGGAGGCCAGCCAGGCCTATTCCCCCACAATTTCCCTCCTCTGATGCCGTGTAGGCATCACCAAGATTCCTTTTTGCTGGACACGGCCGAGGATCATGAACTGGTCAGCTTGAGAGTGCCAAGATTGGTGCCGGCCTGTTTAAGGGAGTTAATGCTAGGGGTACTGACACTAAGTGGGCCTACAACCTCCATTGCATACCGTACCTCCCTGAAACCAGCTTCATTTTTCTCAGGCTGGGTGATGGGGAAGAGCAGGGTCTGAGAAAGGGGCTGGGGTCTTTAGACAGAAAACAAAGGACATTAGTTTAGTGCAAAGCATAGTAGTGCGGTAGCACTGACTATAAATTGGTTACATGCATTTTTTGTACGGATTTGATAGGATTTGGTATGCGGGAGCCCACATCCTTTTAACCAGCCTGTATGCTTGGAAGGAGCACTGCGAACGTTTGCACTTTCACCCAGAAAATTTTTTAAGTATGTCTTCGTGGCAACAGATTAGATGGTACTTTTGAGGTGTCTATAAGGGCAGTAGGGCACACCTGATGTTTAAGATTGCTCCGAAGGGCCGTGAGCTGGTCATTCAGAAAATCCCGAACTTTTGAACATGTCAGATCCCACTGCAATGCCCCTCTAGACTTGCCGATACTTAATACAATTTTTGCTAGAAGTTTCTGGGCCACTGCACCAAGGGCAGAGATAATATGTAATTTGAAAACTGGATAAGGACAGCATGAACTTAATGGTCCCTAATGTGGCATTAATTACAGTTTATCAGTGTTTCAACACACTAACACATTTTTCCCTGTGAAGAATTATACCACATTTGTTGGCTAAACACCTTTACAAAGGGCAGAGAGGCACCAACACCAATGGTACAAGCAGGGGCACACTGCAACACGACACAGGCCAAATTGGAGGCCATCAATCGGCCAAGACCCAGAAAAATACCACTTTTTCCCTCCCCAGCCCAAGCCTACCAAGGAGGAGAGGCTGAGGAACGCCAAAAGTTTCATCTTCAGGTAGTTTTGACTAGCTTTCGCAAGCTATTCTTCGAGATTTCGTAGTCTTAGTTCACTTAGCTGTCCGGCAATGAGGCTGCAAGGGAGGGGTTACTAGCACAATCACCTTGCTTGGTTGGAGGCTTTATTCTGTCCTCAGGTGGAGAGGTTGTTTTCTTAGCAAGATCCAAAGGCTCAGTGGGTTTGTCAGCGGACAAAGGAGAGGTTACCAGCCCTTTACCTTGTCCTTCACTTTTGCCATTTATTTAAAACAATTTAAATTTTGTAAAGCATTAAGTTAGTTTAAGGATTAAATGCTAAGTACCAAAATCAAACAACACTAGTTTACCTTGTTTGGCAAAAGTATTTTTTGGTTTTACCACCCCAAAGCAACACCAATTTATTTTAAACTTATAAAACAAAGATTGTACACACCAGGAGTGTTTTTTTAGCAAATTTGAATAACTTTGTTTATAGTTAAATGATTTTACTTAAATAACCTTTTGCCTGGATTACTTACAGACATTCCCAAAGGAATGGCTGCAAAGAAACCAAGAATTTTCTTTATAATACCTTCTTTTAACATTTACGTAGTGTTACTGCTTAATTTTTTTCAGTAACTACAGAGTTAACTTTTTTACTTTCCTTTTTTTTTTTTTAACTTCCTTAAACTGCGGTTGCCTGCTTGTTTGGGCCCGATCCTTTTTTCTTGCTGGTTCACTTTTTTTTCCCATGAGCACAGGCATTGTTTTACTACCAATTCATCAAGGAGGGTGGGCTTTTTGGCTAACCCCCCTTTTATTTATTTATACTTTTTAGCTAAATTAAGGAGGTGATTAATTTAACACTATAATATTCACTGAACAATTAAACAATACAGGATTACTGCGATAATCCCTGGCCTCCTTATCCAGGCGAGGCCAACTCCCAAGCCTCCTTATCCAGGTGAGGCTAACTCCTCAACATTCACACCAATGGGGAGGATTTATAAGTGAGGTCCTTGCACCCACCCCTTTCGGCAAAGAGCACCAGCCCGTCCTTTAAAGGAATGGGGTAGGATACCCTATTGCCTCCGGTACGGCGGACGATTTCCAGGGACTTCCCCTCTCTCCAAGCAAGGGAAGGGAGCCCACGGCTCCAAGAGGAAGATCTGGGGTAAGGTTTTGGTCGTAGGTAAGCCACACAAAGGCTTAGGAAAGGCACGGTCCCCGCATACCCCTCCTCTGGCAGAGAGCACCGGCCCATCTTCAAGAGAACGGGATGGGATACTCTACTGCCCAGGAGTATGAGGGTGGTTTCCCGGGGCCTCCTTGCTCTCCAAGCAAGGAGGGGCATAATTCGGCACATCACGGAAAGGCAAGGATAGGGGACCTCTTACGACCCACAGTCACACAGCACACCTAATTCGGGATCTCTGTTATGGCAGTTCTCACCAGTCCACCACAGCCTATTGCTGGTGGGACCCCTGCCAACCCCCTCTCGGCCGCTCCGGGATTCCATGGATTTCCGCCCTACCCACGGTAGGATCCAAGGATTCCTTGGATTTCCGCCCTACCCACGGTAGGATCCACTTTTCCCAGGGTCACCCAGCAGCCGGTCAATCGTCCTCCGGGGGGACCAATCCCTGAAGGCCGAGCCACACAAAGCTAACTAACACAAAACAAACAAAACCCAACACAGACAAGTTACAGAACGGACACACACAAAATGAACAGGCGTCAGGCAAATGAGTCTAGCCTCAAAAGGTTTGGATCACAGCACACCCTTACCTGAACCCAGAGCCTATGGGCAGCTCCCCACCTAAGCCCAAATAGAGACAAGGGTCTCTTAACTGGCACCTGAGATCGGTGTGGAAGCGGTCCACGGTCCTCCGGTCCGGTGGGACATTGAGTGATCCCAGACGAGCCCCCAAATTGTCATGGAAAAAGTCACCCATGGATTGATTTTAGTTCATAGACTCAAGCTTGAGGCCAGTTTATTGCAATACATACCAACGCGTTGGGGTAGCAGTCCGAAAACTACCACCCCTAGCACAGCACGCAGGCTGCTTTTATTCCTTCAAACTGCAAGCATGGTACAAATAATACATCATTTGCATGAAATAAGAGTTGGGGTCTGTCCCTTTTTCCCGGTACCTTCCTTATTATTTTACGAGAATTGGGTGCCTATTGGGTGGGGGGTTTCTTGGTGGTTTTCGCCATGGGTGGTACTTGGCACCAGTTGGAATGCTTTTTTCCTCAAGGTACATATTATTTTTCTGGGGTTTTATGGTTAAGGGCATAGGGGTTTATCACAGGACGCCCAAAGAAGATATATGATTGGCTAGTTTGGCAGTTAGCTGGAATTACAGGGTGCTCACAGGAGAAGTTGCATTTAGTCAGTTTGCATTCAGCTATTGCTTCACACAAGCGGTTATTATATTTCATCAGC
>NW_020702299.1:0-2572 GCF_002925995.2 Terrapene triunguis | reverse complement strand
AGAGGCGCAGCCACAGAGCCAGAGACGCAGCCCAGGGAGAGCAGATCCTGTGCTGGGAGCAGAGCCACAGCCACAGAGCCAGGTGTGGTGAGCAAGTGGGACCAGCCAAGGAGGGACCTTGGGCAAAGGGCCCAGCACAGAAAGACACCCCCAGACAAGGGCCCTTGCAGGCCAGACCAGGAGGGGGACCTTAACCCTACGGGGGGCTGACGCTGGGAAGAAGGGTCCCACCACTCAAAGCCCGGAGGTGTGTGGCCACCACCATTGCAAGTGTCCAACCCGCAGCATACCTGCAGCACAGCCAGGGCCTGAGACGGAAATCTGGGACTAACAAGGAACAGACTGTGAAGTGCCCTGATGTCCAGAGACACTGTTTGTGATGTTCCCTGCCACAAAGCAGGATGATGTGTTTTCCTTTAACCTTTCCCATTTTTCCTTATTCTTTTCTTTAGATTAATTGTTAATTAAACAACTTGCATTTGTTTTAAATTGTATGGAATAATCAGTGGGTCAGGGAGGTGCCCAGTACAGAGAGAGTACCCCGGAGTGGGGACACCCTAGCCCCTGTCCTAGGTGACCACAGCAGGGTTGGGGGTTGAGCCCCCCAGGAATCCTGGGCCCAGCCTTGTTGGGGTTACGAGGACTCTGCCAGACAGGAGAGTGGAAGGGGAGCCCTCAAGGGCAGGGAGGCCTCTGGGTAAGGGAAGTGGGAGCGAGGACTCAGATCCTTTCGCTAGCCCACTTCACCGGGGTAGTGCAGAAGCCCGGAAAGTTCCCCACAATAGCGGGACCATTCCCCCGCTTACATATGTCTAATCAAAGTGAACACAGATAATCTCACCCTCAGAGATGCTTCAGTACGTTTTTTTCTCAGACTGGACACTTTCCAGGCCTGGGCACAATTCTTTCCCCTGGTACAGCTCTTGTTCCAGCTCAGGTGGCTTCATGATGGGGGGGCTCCTCTCTTTCCCTTTGTTCTGTTCCACCCCTTTATATATCTTTTGCATAAGGCGGGAATCCTTTGTCCCTCTGGGTTTCCACCCCCCTTCACTGGAAAAGCACCAGGTTAAAGATGGATTTCAGTTCAGGTGACATGATCACATGTCACTGCGAGACTTATTACCCACTTGCCAGCACACGCATATACAGGAAGACTTGCAGGTAAAACACAGCCATCTGCAGTCAATTGTCCTGGTTAATGGGAGTCACCAAGATTCCAAACCACCATTAATGGCCCACACTTTGCATAATTACAATAGGCCCTCAGAGTTATATTTCATATTTCTAGTTTTAGATACAAGAGTGGTACATTTATACAAATAGGATGATCACACTCAGTAGATTATAAGCTTTGTAATGATACCTTACAAGAGACCTTTTGCATGAAGCATATTCCAGTTACATTATATTCACTTATCATATTTTTATAAAACCATATAGACTGCACAACATCACACGTGTGTTTAAACACACACCACTGAAAACTATGATGGGGAGATGCTCAGTGGCATTTCCTGGAAAAAGACTAATTGTGGTTTCCCAAAGATCAGAGAAGCTAAATACTATTTTAAGAAAAATTAGTCTATACCAGGGGTAGGCAACCTATGGCACGCATGCCGAAGGCGGCACGTGAGCTGATTTTCAGTGGCACTCACACTGCCCGGGTCCTGGCCACCGGTCCAGGGGGCATTGCATTTTAATTTAATTTTAAATGAAGCTTCTTAAACATTTTAAAAACCTTATTTACTTTACATACAACAATAGTTTAGTTCTATATTATAGACTTATAGACAGAGACCTTCTAAAAACGTTAAAATGTATTCCTGGCACGCGAAACCTTAAATTAGAGTGAATAAATGAAGACTCGGCACACCACTTCTGAAAGGTTGCCGACCCCTGGTCTACACTTATATTTAGTGAGAAAACAAGTTTCTGCGGCTGGTTTTTCTTCTCCTTTATTGTAAATGGGCAGCTGTACAAGTAACTAGAGATAGGAAAGCTGGCTTGATAAACATTCCTGTTCCATCCTTTTGGCAGTCTCTGTTTTTTTAAGTCATGCAGGTTTTCATTCTAGCAAGCAACTGCATTAGCATTTCATGGCCTTACTCAAGTGTGTAAAAGACAGTAGCTTTCTTAATGCTACTAATTCCACATATTTGCTGCTGTAAGAGATTCACTCTTGGGTAAGGCAGGCAGCGATTGCTGCAGCTAGAGGCTTAAGAGTTTTCTGACCCCATTTTCTCAGACTGAATTTTTATCCTTTCCATTTTTCTCATTTCTTCTTACCTCCAGCTGCTGCTATCATAGAAGGCATTTCCCCTTCTGATAGGGGGATACAGAATGTCAGTGCCAGTCTACAAACAGGCTGGTGTCCCGTCGTCTTCCCTAGCAGAGTGAACTCATGCCTCGAATAATGGATGTTGCTGGCAATGCAACTTGATAAATGCCACTAAAGTTCCTTCTGAAAAGTAGTTACTGGGTATGAACACTTAACATATGTACTGCCACCTGGAAAAAGAGAGAGCGAGCGAGCGTGTGTCTGTGTGTTTGGGAGGTCAACTGACTTATGGCA
>NW_020702298.1:0-1374 GCF_002925995.2 Terrapene triunguis | reverse complement strand
CAGGCTTAGGTAGTGAACCTGGGCCACTCAGGCACCTTGGGAGCACGCCCAATCAGGCCCTCTGTATGGGGCACATCCTGTGGTGCTTGGGTCCACAAGGCTCATAGCCAATTGCTGCTCTGCCAGAGCTATCAGGCGGTGGTGTAGATGTAATAGTTGCTCAGAGACCAGCAGGCCCAGGTTCTAGTGCTGTGGATCCTCACACTCTCCTTTGCCACAGCCACGGCATAAGAGTTTAAACATCCTCATGGTGCAATCAGCCAGCATCACACAAAGTTCTACCACCAGCACCCTACTCATCTGACTGAAGGTTGAAAGATAAATCAGCATAATGCATAGTAATCCCCTAACCCAGGACAGTGGTATACAATTCAGAGAAGTTTAGCAACAGATAGACAAACTCAGCCCAGGTGGAAGCAGGAAAGGGATGCAACTGGAGCAAGATAGTGAAGCCAAATGGATTGCAAGAAGGCTGATTTTGCCCCAAGAAACTGAAAGGCATGTTGTGACGGGTTGGATCACAGAAACCCCCCTGGGAGCTGCCAACTGATGTGCCAAGACTACCTCTGCTCCTGTTTTCCCTGCCAGCTCAGGACTCCAGCACCCTGTCTTGCTCAGCCAGACACTCCCATCTGCTCCAACAAAGACCCAGGGTCTGAGTTACTTGCCCCAAAGCTGCAGGTTTACCTGAAAACAGCTTACAGAAGTGTGCTTGTCTTTAGCACTCAGATGCCCAACTCCCAATAAACCCAAATAAATCCGTTTTACCTTGTATAAAGCTTATACAGGGTAAACTCATAAATTGTTCGCCCTCTATAACACTGATAGAGAGATATGCACAGTTGTTTGCTCCCCCAGGTATTAATACATACTCTGAGTTAATTAATAAGTAAAAAGTGATTTTATTAAATACAGAAAGTAGGATTTAAGTGGTTCCAAGCAGTAACAGACAGAACAAAGTAAATCACCAAGCAAAATAAAATAAAATGCGCAAATCTATGTGTAAGGGGACTGTTGCCCCCTTACTAACATTCAGTGGGGGTGTTTTGATTGGCTTGCTCCCAGTACTAAAAGGGGAAGGGTCGATGGCAAATCAGGAGCCTGAGACTGACAGTCCCCAGGAACAATGGCGAGAGGCCAATGCTCCAGATCAGCCTGATTGACAGGGCGGGCAGGCTAATCAGAGGGTCAGGAGGCCAGGGAGGTCCCGTCCTCCGTGTGAGCTGGATTTGCCTGGGTCAGACTGAGTGGGGCTGAGCTAAGGAGAAAGCAGGGGCCCAGGCTGAGCTGGAGAGCAGAACCGTGCCAGATCCAGAGGGGCCAGAGACGCAGCCACAGAGCCAGAGACGCAGCCCAGGGAGAGCAGATCGTGTG
>NW_020702297.1:0-1408 GCF_002925995.2 Terrapene triunguis | reverse complement strand
CAGGCTTAGGTAGTGAACCTGGGCCACTCAGGCACCTTGGGAGCACGGCCAATCAGGCCCTCTGTATGGGGCACATCCTGTGGTGCTTGGGTCCACAAGGCTCATAGCCAATTGCTGCTCTGCCAGAGCTATCAGGCGGTGGTGTAGATGTAATAGTTGCTCAGAGACCAGCAGGCCCAGGTTCTAGTGCTGTGGATCCTCACACTCTCCTTTGCCACAGCCACGGCATAAGAGTTTAAACATCCTCATGGTGCAATCAGCCAGCATCACACAAAGTTCTACCACCAGCACCCTACTCATCTGACTGAAGGTTGAAAGCTAGATCAGCATAATGCATAGTAATCCCCTAACCCAGGACAGTGGTATACAATTTAGAGAAGTTTAGCAACAGACAGACAAACTCAGCCCAGGTGGAAGCAGGAAAGGGATGCAACTGGAGCAAGACAGTGAAGCCAAATGGATTGCAAGAAGGCTGATTTTGCCCCAAGAAACTGAAAGGCACGTTGTGATGAGTTGGATCACAGAAACCCCCCTGGGAGCTGCCAACTGATGTGCCAAGACTACCTCTGCTCCTGTTTTCCCTGCCAGCTCAGGACTCCAGCACCCTGTCTTGCTGAGCCAGACACTCCCATCTGCTCCAACAAAGACCCAGGGTCTGAGTTACTTGCCCCAAAGCTGCAGGTTTACCTGAAAACAGCTTACAGAAGTGTGCTTGTCTTTAGCACTCAGATGCCCAACTCCCAATGGGGTCTAAACCCAAATAAATCCGTTTTACCTTGTATAAAGTTTATACAAGGTAAACTCATAAATTGTTCACCCTCTATAACACTGATAGAGAGATATGCACAGTTGTTTGCTCCCCCAAGTATTAATACATACTCTGAGTTAATTAATAAGTAAAAAGTGATTTTATTAAATGCAGAAAGTAGGATTTAAGTGGTTCCAAGCAGTAACAGACAGAACATCAACCTCAGCCTGGACCAGTCCACACAAGAGATCCACTTCCTGGACACTCCAGTGCAAATAAGTGATGGTCACATAAACACCACCCTATACCGGAAACCTACTGACCGCTATACGTACCTACATGCCTCCAGCTTCCATCCAAGACACATCACACGATCCATTGTCTACAGCCAAGCCCTAAGATACAACCGAATTTGCTCCAACCCCTCAGACAGAGACAAACACCTACAAGATCTTTATCAAGCATTCGTAAAACTACAATACCCACCTGGGGAAGTGAGGAAACAGATTGACAGAGCAAGACGGGTACCCAGAAATCACCTACTACAGGACAGGCCCAACAATGGGGTCTAAACCCAAATAAATCCGTTTTACCTTGTATAAAGTTTATACAGGGTAAACTCATAAATTGTTCACCCTCTATAACACTGATAGAGAGATA
>NW_020702296.1:0-2820 GCF_002925995.2 Terrapene triunguis | reverse complement strand
GGTAAACTCATAAATTGTTCACCCTCTATAACACTGATAGAGAGATATGCACAGTTGTTTGCTCCCCCAAGTATTAATACATACTCTGAGTTAATTAATAAGGACAATAACAGAACACCACTGGCCATCACATACAGCCCCCAGCTAAAACCTCTCCAGCGCATTATCCACGATCTACAACCTATCCTGGAAAATGATCCCTCACTCTCACAGACCTTGGGAGGCAGGCCAGTCCTCGCTTACAGACAACCCCCCAACCTGAAGCAAATATTCACCAGCAACTACACACCACACCACAGAAACACCAACCCAGGAACCTATCCCTGTAGCAAACCTCATTGCCTACTCTGTCCCCATATCTACTCTGGCAACAGCATCAGAGGACCCAACCACATCAGCCACACCATCAAGGGCTCATTCACCTGCACATCCACTAATGTTATATATGCCATCATGTGCCAGCAATGCCCCTCTGCCATGTACATTGGCCAAACCGTACAGTCCCTCCGCAAAAGAATAAATGGACACAAATCGGACATCAGGAATGGTAACATACAAAAGCCAGTAAGTGAACACTTCAATCTCCCTGGTCATTCTATTACAGATTTAAAAGTCACTATCATTGAACAAAAAAACTTCAGAAACAGACTTCAAAGAGAAACAGCAGAACTAAAATTCATTTGCAAATTCAACACCATTAATCTGGGCTTGAATAGGGACTGGGAGTGGCTGGCTCATTACAGAAGCAGCTTTTCCTCTCCTGGAATTGACACCTCCTCATCTATTATTGGGAGTGGACTACATCCACCCTGATTGAATTGGCCCTGTCAACACTGGTTCTCCACTTGCGAAGTAACTCCCTGCTCTCCATGTGTCAGTATATAATGCCTGCATCTGTAACTTTCACTCTATGCATCCGAAGAAGTGAGGTTTTTACTCACGAAAGCTTATGCCCAAATAAATCTGTTAGTCTTTAAGGTGCCACCAGACTCCTTGTTGTTTTAGACAGAACAAAGTAAGTCACCAAGCAAAATAAAATAAAATGTGCAAATCTATGTCTAATCAAAGTGAATACAGATAATCTCACCCTCAGAGATGCTTCAGTAAGTTTTTTTCTCAGACTGGACACTTTCCAGGCCTGGGCACAATTCTTTCCCCTGGTACAGCTCTTGTTCCAGCTCAGGTGGCTTCATGATGGGGGGCTCCTCTCTTTCCCTTTGTTCTGTTCCACCCCTTTATATATCTTTTCCATAAGGCGGGAATCCTTTGTCCCTCTGGGTTTCCACCCCCCCTCACTGGAAAAGCACCAGGTTAAAGATGGATTTCAGTTCAGGTGACATGATCACATGTCACTGCAAGACTTATTACCCACTTGCCAGCACACACATATACAGGAAGACTTACAGGTAAAACACAGCCATCTGCAGTCAATTGTCCTGGTTAATGGGAGTCATCAAGATTCCAAACCACCATTAATGGCCCACACTTTGCATAATTACAATAAGCCCTCAGAGTTATATTTCATATTTCTAGTTTTAGATACAAGAGTGGTACATTTATACAAATAGGGTGATCACACTCAGTAGATTATAAGCTTTGTAATGATACCTTACAAGAGACCTTTTGCATGAAGCATATTCCAGTTACATTATATTCACTTATCATCATATTTTTATAAAACCATATAGACTGCACAACATCACACATGTGTTTAAACACACACCACTGAAAACTATGATGGGGAGATGCTCAGTGGCATTTCCTGGAAAAAGACTAATTGTGGTTTCCCAAAGTTCAGAGAAGCTAAATACTATTTTAAGAAAAATTAGTCTATACCAGGGGTAGGCAACCTATGGCACGTGTGCCGAAGGCGGCACATGAGCTGATTTTCAGTGGCACTCACACTGCCCCTGTCCTGGCCACCGGTCCGGGGGGCTCTGCATTTTAATTTAATTTTAAATGAAGCTTCTTAAACATTTTAAAAACCTTATTTACTTTACATACAACAATAGTTTAGTTCTATATTATAGACTTATAGAAAGAGACCTTCTAAAAACGTTAAAATGTATTCCTGGCACGCAAAACCTTAAATTAGAGTGAATAAATGAAGACTCGGCACACCACTTCTGAAAGGTTGCCGACCCCTGGTCTATACTTATATTTAGTGAGAAAACAAGTTTCTGCAGCTGGTTTTTCTTCTCCTTTATTGTAAATGGGCAGCTGTACAAGTAACCAGAGATAGGAAAGCTGGCTTGATAAACATTCCTGTTCCATCCTTTTGGCAGTCTCTGTTTTTTTAAGTCATGCAGGTTTTCATTCTAGCAAGCAACTGCATTAGCATTTCATGGCCTTACTCAAGTGTGTAAAAGACAGTAGCTTTCTTAATGCTATTAATTCCACATATTTGCTGCTGTAAGAGATTCACTCTTGGGTAAGGCAGGCAGCGATTGCTGCAGCTAGAGGCTTAAGAGTTTTCTGACCCCATTTTCTCAGACTGAATTTTTATCCTTTCCATTTTTCTCATTTCTTCTTACCTCCAGCTGCTGCTATCATAGAAGGCATTTCCCCTTCTGATAGGGGGATATAGAATGTCAGTGCCAGTCTACAAACAGGCTGGTGTCCCGTCGTCTTCCCTAGCAGAGTGAACTCATGCCTCGAATAATGGATGTTGCTGGCAATGCAACTTGAAAAATGCCACTAAAGTTCCTTCTGAAAAGTAGTTACTGGGTATGAACACTTAACATATGTACTGCCACCTGGAAAAAGAGAGAGAGAGCGAGCGTGTGTCTGTGTGTTTGGGAGGTCAACTGACTTATGGCA
>NW_020702295.1:0-6431 GCF_002925995.2 Terrapene triunguis | reverse complement strand
CCAGTGCCTTGACTGTAGTTTTCCCATCTTCTCCCATTACACTCATCGAGTCAGAGAACAGAAAGAGTGTCATGTGACTAAAGTGACCAATCAGACAATGGGATAATGAAAACTGAAAAATAAACAAACAAAACGTGCACGTTTTGAGAATAAGCCATCGGGTGAAATTAGTTTGCAGACCCTTTGTTGAATGACAAAGAAAGAAACAACCTGCAAAAGTCAGACTTTGTTCATGAGCAGCAAAAGGGGCTCAGCTAATCAAACTATTAGCTAGAAAACAGCTCAGCCAGCTCTAACACCTCCCAACACAGTCTCTTCCTGCTGGAAGTGCAGATGCTGTCATCACTGGAGATAGTTTGCTTCCCATTCTCACAGCCTGATATTTGCTCTTTTCTCTCCCAATGACAGCTATCATTCGCCTGCGGATTATGACAGAGAAAAATGTGAAAGCATTTTCAACAAGGACACCTGCAGCTACAGCGTGGTGGAGAAGGCCGACCCCTCGAAAGCCTGCGCAGTCCGTGGTTGGGTGGGTTAATTACGAATCCACTTAGAATTTCTCTGCATAGTGCCTCTCCTTCCCCTTCTACCAATGATCAACAATGGAATGAGTCTGTTCTTCAGAGATTCATGATGGTCTTTGAAGCATCACTACTAACAGCTGGTTTTTCTTCTCCTTGTTGAGTAGCAGTTCAGTGTGTGAGAATGCATTGTACCTGATTCTATATTGTTTCTGTTATTTCCTGCATTAGCATAACTGAGCTTTGATCACCCAAGTAAAATAAACTCAGATGAAGCATCAGAAGTCCTTGAGTGTCTTCTTAATAAGAGCTAAGTAACGATGGGGCTCCCTCTCCTTCCTTTGAGGAGAGCGCACTGATTTCGGCAGTTTTTCTAACTGCGATGAGTGAATCTGTTCAGGAAAACAGTAAGAACCAGCCTGTATTTCCTAAACCACCTCTGTGCCCTTTGTCCAGGTTCATATATGTTCATGAAGGATCCATCCATCTCAATTTCCAGTGCAGCCATGCTTCTCTCACACATAGCTACCACTTGATTGACTGCAAGAGCCGGCAGGTACCCAGACCTAGCATTCTACTCTGTTTGCATATGCCAGATGCCAGGCTTCCTCCTGGCCCATGATTCTTTGAACACTGAACAGGTTCCTCATTGTCATTCACCAGCAGGAAATCAAACTAGCAGTGGGAACAGTGCTCCAGTTTCAGGAGCACCCAGCTAGCTGGGAACACAGCACTACCACCCTTTGTAACGGCTGTACCTCTGAGCTGTGCTAGCCATTGCAGCTGAGCAACCTCTGTTCACTGACTTGTATGGCATTAGCTTGGGCATCATCTGCTCACTGGTAAGATGACACAAGTACATTGAGTATTACGAATCAATGCACCATTTGGAATATAGTGTATTATAAACCAGCAAGGGAAAAACTACTGGGGGAAAGGATCAAGGGCATTGGAAGACATTCCCTTTCTTGAGGTAATCCCTTCTCCTAGGGCTAACCCTTCAGCACTGTGTGGGGAGTGACTGGGACAACTGGATTCCTACATGCAATCTCTGCTCATTGTGCTGAAATGTTAGCCCTTAATGCCAGTCTTTGCAACAGGGAGGTCTTGGCAAGTGTAAGTAGAGTCAGAATGAGCTCTACCCTGACATCTGGTGGTGAGGTGTGGAAAAGGCCTTCAGTGGCTGATTTCGTTTGCCTGGGCACACCCACCCTGCCTAGCATGATGGACTGCTTGTCCAAATGGTCACTTTGGCTGCTGTGGGATCCCCAGTCTCTTTGTTAGTGGGGCAGGAGTAATAAAGGGTTGTTATCCAGGTTATGTGAATCAAGGACAGTAGAACTGTACTTGGCATTTTATGACGGAGGGACTTACCCTCAATGAAGTAGCACTCGCTAGGCAAGGGACATGGGTTCCAAAGCCCAGTGAATTGAGAAAGGGCTGGGTTCTGTCTGAGGGTCCCAAATATCTCTTTGGGCCCTTCTTCCTCTCCCCCTTGTACAATAATACAACTAATTTTCATGTGTTTAGGGGTCTTGTTAGGTGCTGAAGAGCTGAAATCAGTCTTTCCTAGGTCTAAGCCTTAGACCTATTTTGGGCTAGTGGTTCTGAGTGTGCCAGCACTGAGGTGATGTGGGCCTGCCCCCCACTAACAGATGAAGTTACTAAGAGCCAAAATCACTGAGAGTGGTGTTAAGTGGGGGGGCTAGCAGGACAGCTAGTAGAGTGGAGCAGCTAGCAGGATGGCTGGTGGACAGGCGTGGCTGGTGCTGAAGACTGCTGCAGAACCCCAATGTAAGATGCCCCCATACCTTTCCCCCTTCCACTCAGGCTGGGAGGTAAACTCTGCAGATGAACTTCTGAACTCTGGGGCTGCACTGAGGAAGGACAGAAACTGTGTGTGTGGGGGTGACTTTTGGGTTGCTGGACTCAAGAACCACTCTGGGGCTGCACCGACCAAGGACAGAAACTGTGGGTGGGGTGACTGTTGGGTTTCTGGACTTAAGACCCTAAGGGGGATAGGACACTGCCAAGCTTACTGGTGGGTGGGTCTTTTGCTCATGGCTTGTGTTATGAATCCCGTTTGTGGTGTTTCCCCACATAATGCCGCGTTGTTTCCCTCCTTTATTAAAAGACTTTTGCTACACTCAGACTCTGTGCTTGCGAGAGGGGAAGTATTGCCTCTTAGAGGCGCCCAGGGGGATGGTGTGACGGGTTGGATCACAGAAACCCCCTTGAGAGCTGCCACCTGATGTACCAAGACTACCCCTGCTCCTGTTTTCCCTGCCAGCTCAGGACTCCAGCACCCTGTCTTGCTGAGCCAGACACTCCTGTCTGCTCCAACACAGACCCAGGGTCTGAATAACTTGCCCCAAAGCTGCAAGTTTACCTGAAAACAGCTCACAGAAGTGTGCTTGTCTTTAGCACTCAGATGCCCAACTCCCAATGGGGTCTAAACTCAGATAAATCCATTTTACCCTGCATAAAGCTTATGCAGGGCAAACTCATAAATTGTTCGCCCTCTATAACACTGATAGAGAGATATGCACAGTTGTTTGCTCCCCCAGGTATTAATACATACTCTGAGTTAATTACTAAATAGAAAGTGATTTTATTAAATACAGAAAGTAGGATTTAAGTGGTTCCAAGTAGTAACAGACAGAACAAAGTAAGTCACCAAGCAAAATAAAATAAAATGCGCAAATCTAAGTCTAATCAAACTGAATACAGATAATCTCACCCTCAGAGATGCTTCAGTAAGCTTTTCTCAGACTGGACACCTTCCAGGCCTGGGCACAATCCTTTCCCCTGGTACAGCTCTTGTTGCAGCTCAGGTGATAGCTAGGGGATTCTTCATGATGGCTCCTCTCCCCTTTTGTTCTCCTCCACCCCTTTATATATCTTTTGCATAAGGCGGGAACCCTTTGTCCCTCTGGGTTTTCACCACCCCTCACTGGAAAAGCACCAGGTTAAAGATGGATTCCAGTTCAGGTGACATGATCACATGTCACTGCAAGACTTCATTGCCCACTTGCCAGCACACACATATACAGGAAGACTAACAGGTAAACACAGCCATCTGCAGACAATGGTCCTTGTTAATGGGAGTCGTCAAGATTCCAAACCATCATTAATGGCCCACACTTTACATAATTACAATAGGCCCTCAGAGTTATGTTTTATATTTCTAGTTTTAGATACAAGAGTGGTACATTTCTACAAATAGGATGATCACACTCAGTAGATTATGAGCTTTGTAATGATACCTTACAAGAGACCTTTTGCACGAAGCATATCCCAGTTGCATTATATTCACTTATTATCAAATCTTTATAAAACTATTCTAGTTACATTATATTCACTTATTATCATGTTTTTATAAAACCATATAGACTGCACAACGTCACAGGTGGTATGTAATTGTCCCAGGTCACTGGGTGGGGGCTCGAGCCCGTTTTGCATTGTGTTATTGAAAAGGAACCCCTAGATACTGAACCCGGCCCTTGTTACTGCTAATTCTGACGGGCAGAAGGGTTATACAAGGACGCTTCTTATGAAATTCCAGTGACTTGTGACGCAGTAGCAGGAACTCTAGGCCTTCGCCTCCTTCCTCATTTGTTTCACCTGCAAATGGCCATGTCAGAGCTTTGCGAGTAACTGATTTTCAGGTCACCAGAAGCCCTGGGGGAAAAAAATCATTTCAGGTCCAACCTGAAACTGAATTTTTCAGTGACTCAAAACCTTAGATTTATTTTATTTTGGGTCAAATGAAAGATTTGCTTCACCCCAAATGTAGTGTTTCACTTCCACTCTGGGCATTTTTGAAAATAAAAGCAAATGGAATTTAGAAACCCAGAGCTAGATTCACACAGCTGAGGAGAGGGAGGAGGTGCCCCATTTCTATCCCATATTCCATGGGTGAGGGGCCAGGCAGCCAGTTGGATGTGGGTGATCAAGGTTCAAAACCCCCTCTGCAGCAGGGATGCGACCCCGTGTCTCCCACCTCAGTGAGTGCCCTAGCCACCAGGCTATTGTGTGGGTGGCCACTCTGAATGTCTCCTGCTGAAGCTGTTCCACTTTTGGTTAAATACTTACCTGTTCCTTGGCCTAGAAAGAGCACGTGAGTGACTCTCCAGGCTGGGACATGGGGCGTTCACCTGGGAGCGGGGGGCACCTGCACTGTAGTTCCTGCTCTAATGACTATTTATTTACAGAGTGGAACAGTGTCAACAGGAGAGACTGAGAAAGCCCCACCCTTGAATACACAGTAGCCTGGGGGTTAGGGAATGCCCTGGGATTATGAAGGACCTGGGTCCACAGCCCTGCTTTGGAGTGGGGATTTGAACATGGGTCTCCCACATGCCAGCTGGGCTCCCGGATGTAAGGGGAATCTCCCCAGTTTTGTGAATTTAGCCATGTCAGCTGGCTCCCTGTAGCCCTCCAAAGAAACTCCTGCCTGGCAGCTTGCAAGAGCCGCACCTCTCCAGACCAAACACTGCTCACAACTTGCACTCTGAAAACCTGAAGGAGCCCGCAATGAAGGCCAGGGCAGGTGCTTGGTCTGGAATGCTGAGCGACCGAGAGGGCGCCGAGTTAGATCTTTTTCGTCCTTTGAAAGTGACTAACGAACCCTTTCTTCTTCCACAAACATAAACCAAACTAGCACGTTCACCACGCTTCATCCCCAGCCTCCCCGCACACCTGACACTCACGCAGACCCCACAGGGCTTGTAGCTGTGGAAGAGGAAAACAAGTCCTGGGATGCAAATCACAACATGCATGATGACTTCCACAACGTACGGAACAGGCAGGAAAGATCAGAAGGTCCATGAATGTTTACAGAACAGGCCTGATGTAGTTTGTCCAGATCTTACCCACACGTGCCCCCTCTCCCATACTGCCTTCCCAAACTCCTACAATACCTTCATTTTCTTCCCAGAAGTTGGGACCTGTAGCTTCACCTGCCCCCTACCTTGTCTGGGATCCCGTGCTCCCTTCCTTGGGGTCCCAGCAGGTGCCAGCCCTCCACCCCCAGAGTTTTGCAAAGGATTGCAGCAGACAGGTAGAGCCAGCGAATCTGCTGGGGTCTTGTGTGTGCGTGCACATGCATGCCAACGAGTAGTCTGAGTGTTCTACCCCAAACGGGGTGTGTGAGAGAGGGAACTGTAGGAAAGCAATCGGTCATGCTAGGGGTTATCCAGAGTATTATGGAGTGGAGCTATGCCCAATGCCTCCTTTACTTCCTGTCAGTCAGTGGGAGTTTGTCCCTCACTCGATGCAGTTAAACTAAAACCAGACAGTTCCCTGGCTACAGCCCTGTGAGTAGATTTATTTTTGTTGCATTGAGTGATCTCTGTAGAAAAGGATCCCTCTGCATCTTTATCTCTGCTACAACGAGGTGCAGGAGCTGACGGCACCAAATGAGGCTTTGTGCTGTAGCCAGGGAACCCCACTTTGTAACCCTGCTGAGAGGGATAGGCCTGGGCTCATGGGTTGGTGGGGTACCTAGCCCCCGGCTCTGTTACCAGGGATCGGGCATCACTTAGGAGTTGGTTTTGCACACATCTCCAGTTCCCAGGAAGTGTGTACACAGTGGGTGCCACCATGGCACTGACATGCAGTATAATTTTTATCATGTCCTCTGGAATCAATAGACCATTCTGAATACATAACAGCGCCTATTGTGAAATGCAAAGGATGACGTTTATTGCGGAACGGGAACAAGGAAAGGGAAGGAACAATTAAAAGGGCAAACAGACCATCAGGCACGTCACAAAGCAAAGAATGAGACAGACAGGTCCCAAACTCAATCAGTCCTGGCTGACCTTCCCAGATGCCAAAGTCCCCTATTCCTCAGAATGTGACCCTAGTGGCCTAGCAGAGGCTGCCTGTACATGCTGTGGTTCTTTT
>NW_020702294.1:0-4081 GCF_002925995.2 Terrapene triunguis | reverse complement strand
ACCCTAGTGGCCTAGCAGAGGCTGCCTGTACATGCTGTGGTTCTTTTGGCCTAGCGCCGGCAGAAGCCCAAATCTGCCCAAGGGGTAACAAGCCAGTGAAAGATCCTAAGGTTGGAAGTCAGATCCCCAGCTGGTGTAAACCAGCACAGAACCACGCTGAGGAGCTGGCCCTTCATTATCACTAGTGGGGAGTCAGGGGGCGGAAACTCATTTCCGATAAAGCTCAGTGAAACAGCTTACAAGTTGTCATTTATCACCGGTTCTCTTATCTCAGTTTCTGCTGCCTGAATTTGGAGCCTGTGTGAAGCTCACTCTCTCCAAGCTGTACGTCTTTAATGGGCACACAGATACAAGAGGTAGAAGAACAGAAAATATATTTTGGATGCACAAATGCTTTTCCAAATCTCAGACTGCGGATAGCTGGGGCAGATGTTTGAACTGGAGCGTTCAGAGACAGACCACACCTGGTTTGGTTTTTATCTTGTGAAAGCGACTAACAAACCCATTCTTCCTCCACAAGCATAAACCAAACTAGCAAGTTCACTAAGTCTCAGCACCTTTGCCTCTGGACACTCACCCAAAGAGATTTCACAAGTTGTGGCAGATCAAAGTAAATCTTGTGAAATCCCTGTAATGCACACCACACTCTGCCCCATGACTTCCACAATGTCCAGGACAGAGATGTCTTTAGGCACATACCAAACTGGGCATAGAACAGAAATGCCACGACAAGCAGAAAAGATCCATGAAAGTTTGCAGAGAGGGGCTGATCTAGTCTCCACAGCCCTTCCCCTCTTCTTCACATGTACCCCCTCCTCCATACTGCCCTAACATTACCTTTGGTATCTTCTGAGAAAGAGGGACCAGGAGCCTCACCACCTACCCTGTATAGGACTCAGTGGACCATTTCCTCCAGCTTCCAGCAGGTGCCAGGTAGCTGCTCCCCCGCCCCCATCTTTGAGAGCTTTGCAGAGGGCAGCAGCAGACAAGTAGAGCCAGTGCCTTTCTATTGCAAATCCATCAGGGTCTCTGAGGGAACAGGGGTCAGGGAGTAGTTTGACCGCTCTATCTCAACGGGGTCTGTGAGAGAGGAAACCCTCTCTATCCTCATCCTCTGCTGGAATGAGCTGTAGGAACCAACAGCATGAAATAAGGCTTAGTCCTGTAGTCAGGGAACCCCACTTTGTAACCTTGTTGTGCGTGATAGGCCTGGGTTCATTGGTTGGCGTGGTACCTAACCCCAGGCTCTGTTATCAGGGATCAGATATATCAATAGGGCATCAGTCAGGGGTGTGTTTTGCATATTGTCTCCAGGTCCCATGGAAGTATGTCTACAATAGATGCCAAAGAGTGCAACTGACAGAGTGCAAGTCCCATAATGCTCTCCGACATCAATGAACTGTTCAGAATACAGAACTCCTACCACAAAGCACATGGTGGTGGTGCTGGTGGTGGTGATGCAGAGTTTGAGGAAAGGGAGCAAGGGAGCGGGGAATGGAATTATCAACAAGGCAAACAAAATACCAGACACATTACAGAGTATAAAATGAGAAGGGCAGTTCTGACTTCCCACAGACCTGGCTGGCCTTGCCAGATGCCAACATCCCTTATACCTTAGAATGTGACCCTATTGTTCCTAGCAGTAGCTGCATGTAGGTGGTAGGGTTCTTTTGGCCTAACACTGAAGAAGTACAAATGCTTCTTCAAATCCCAAACTGCCAAGTTGCACTTGAGTTTGTTTTCTGACATTCAGCTCAGAGCTGGCTTTTGCTAAGAATCATAGAATATCAGGATTGGAAGGGACCTCAGGAGGTCATCTAGTCCAACCCCCTGCTCAAAGCAGGACTAATCCCCAGACAGATTTTTACCCCAGTTCCCTAAATGGCCCCCTCAAGGATTGAACTCACAACCCTGGGTTTAGCAGGCCAATGCTCAAACCACTGAGCTATCCCTCCCCTCTAAGGTCTGTAAGTTTCTCATCATGAACACAGGCAGGAGGGGTGGGGGCTGGCTTACTGAGCACCTAGACCAGTGTTTTTCAAATGCGGCCACAGTGGCGGCATGTGGCCACCGGGGCCTTTTCTTGCGGCCACAGCCATCTGGGCTTCGATGGGTGAGGTGGGGGGGCAAAGCAGTGGCCCCTCTCCCAGGGCTGCCAGCAGAGGTTGGGCCCTGCCCCCCTCTGGAGACACAAACAGGCAGGCAGCCGGTGAATTCCCCACTTTCCCCAGGGGTAGGGGAGGCAGGCTTCAGCCACAGGTCTTCGGGCTCCGTTCACGGGGTGGCAGACTCTGGTTCCAAGCTCCCTGCCCATCTCCCCATTCAGGATTTAATTTGTTACAGGGTTTGCCAGGGCTGAGTGAGTCTGCTGTGAAAGGGGTATTCACAAACATATAAATATCACTTTTCACAGCCGAAGACTTACCAGCTAGCAAGTCTTAGAAGAAAAAAAAGCAAAACCAAAAACGCAAAAGAAACAACAACAAAAAGACAATAACATGCAAAGTGCCTTATTTGTGTTTCTATTCTGTTTAGGTCCAATAAAGAATAGAGACAACTGTAAATTATTTTTATTATTGAGTCTTAAATAAACCTACATAAATACATTACAATGATTTGGACATGTATATGTGCATATTTATTTGTTGTTCCTAAAGTTAATTAATTATTTTAGGAAAAATTATCAGCGTGGCCACCAGCAAGAGTTGGTGGCCGCACTCTGAGGCCACCAAAAAATTTGTTGTGAGAACCTCTGACCTAGACCAACAGTCCATGGGTTCGATGTAGGAACGGTGAAAGGTCTTAGATTGTCCTTGTCCCTCCTCTGGCTGATTTTGGAGTCAGGGAAAAGGGGCTGTGGCTCCATGTAGAAGAGCTGAGTTCAGTCCATCAGCAGTTGTGTGTTTCTCGTCAGCGCTGGGTCTCAGGGACCAGTACCTGCTCACAGACTCTCCAGTCAGACCCACCCAGTCCATAGGCTTCCCTGGGCTGTTCCTTCAGCAGGTAGGCATAGTGCCTGTATGCATCTGCTAAAGCTCCACTGACATATACCTGGCGCAAGCATCCACCAGCAACAGCACTGGTCACAGGGGGTGAGTCAGCGCCTTCCAGCCTCCACAGTCCCCGAACCCAGAGGGATCTCCTGAGGCACTGGGCCTAGCAACTCCCCCCTTCCCCCTCCAAACGAGAAGAAGCTACAGGCTGGGAGGAGCGTCCCCACACCAATAAAGGGACCAGCAGGCTCTGGAGCAGTCACCATGGCACCTGAGACTGGCATGGGGTACAGGGAGTGGGACCCAGAGGGGCTTGAATGGGCCCAGGACCAGATAGGAAACCCCAGGACTTTCCTTCCTGGGCTGTAGCTGGTTCCCCCTCGCCCCCCAACACAGTCTCAGTACCAGAGCCGTAATGAGTTATTTTAGCGCCCGGGGTAAGCAAGCATATTTGTGCCCCCTGGAGGCGATGCATGGAGGGGCACATGTGGGGGGAAACTGTCATCTCCTGCCAGGAGCTGGCGGGTTGGAAGCTGGTGGGTCCGCCTGGCAGGCTTGGGCCCCTGGCTCGCTGCGCTCTGGGAGCCAGGGTGCTGGCTGGCTGCCCAGCAGCCCTCCCTGCCCTCCTTCCTGACCTGGGCCACCTCTGCACAGCTGGGCTCCTTCGGGGGAAAGGCAACAGTGTGTTGGGGCACAGCTCAGAGCTCTGCCACCCGCCTTGCATGTGGAGAGCCCAGCCGCACACTCTGGTTACAGCCCTGCTCTGTACCTCCCCTCACTCCCCCTCCTAGCCCTCTGTGCCCCCCCCCCCATTCTTGGGGAACTTCTGCCCCTTCTGTTTGTACCAGGGATGCCCTCCCCCATGCTGCCATTACCCGGATCTCCCTGCTGCGATGCTGTACCCGATGCCGCACCCTAGGTCTGCCTTTGTCTTCTTAGGCAGTCAGGTCTTTGCAGCAGTGGCCGTTCCTCCCTTGGTGTTTGTCCTCAGCACCAGAAGGGCTCGATCCTGACTGGGGTTTAGCCAAGTTATAAACGGTACCTCAGGAGCAGCCCCTTCCCCAGGGAAGGCAGGGGAGCAGCCCTGG
>NW_020702293.1:0-9963 GCF_002925995.2 Terrapene triunguis | reverse complement strand
CCATTACACTCATCCAATCAGAGAACAGAAAGAGTGCCATGTGACTAAAGTGACCAATCAGACAATGGGATAATGAAAACTGAAAAATAAACAAACAAAACGTGCACGATTTGAGAATAAGCCATCGGGTGAAATTAGTTTGCAGACCCTTTGTCGAATGACAAAGAAAGAAACAACCAGCAAAAGTCAGACTTTGTTCATGAGCAGCAAAAGGGGCTCAGCTAATCAAACTATTAGCTAGAAAACAGCTCAGCCAGCTCTAACGCCTCCCAACACAGTCTCTTCCTGCTGGAAGTGCAGATGCTGTCATCACTGGAGATAGTTTGCTTCCCATTCTCACAGCCTGATATTTGCTTTTTTCTCTCCCAATGACAGCTATCAATCGCCTGGTGATGATGACAGAGAAAAATGTGAAAGCATTTTCAACAAGGACATCTGCAACTACAGCGTGGTGGAGAAGGCCGACCCCTCCAAAGACAGCAAATGTGAAAAATCGGGATGGGGGTGGGGTAATAGGAGCCTATATAAGAAAAAGACCCCAAAATTGGGACTGTCCCTATAACGGGGGGAGGGTGCCGGGGGGGAGGGCGGCCGGAGCCCTGGGAGGAGGGCGGCGAGCCCCGGCGGGGGCTCGGCTCTCCCCCCGGCAGCCAGAGCGCCGGGGACAGTGCGGCAAGAGGGCGGCGAGCCCCGGCCGGGGCTCAGCTCTCCCCCCGGCGGCCAGAGCGCAGGGGGCAGGGCAGCGAGCCCGGCTGTGGTCCCGCTCTCCCTGGCGGCCGGAGCGCCGCGCCGCCCCCCTCCAGGTGCCGCCCCAAGCACAAGCTTGGTGGGCTGGTGCCTGGAGCCGGCCCTGCCCTTAATGCCAGCCTTGGCAACAGGGAGGTTTTGGCAAGTGTAAGCAGAGTCAGAACGAGCTCTACCCTGACATCTGGTGGTGAGCTGTGGAAAAGGCCTTCAGTGGCTGATCTCGTTTGCCTGGGCAAACCCACCCTGCCTAGCATGATGGGACTGCTTGTCCAAATGGTCACTTTGGCTGCTGTGGAATCCCCAGTCTCTTTGTTAATGCCAGCCTTGGCAACAGAGAGGTCTTGGCAAAGACACTTCTTATGAAACTCCAGTGACCTGTGCAGCGGCGTATTATCGCCTAGGCCAGCAAGGCCTACGCCTAGGGTGGCGAATTTGCAGGGGCAGCAAATTTACTCACGCCCCCTCCCCAACTCCGCCCCTTCCCCAAATCCCCAGGCTGCCTCTTCCCCCAGGCGCTCCGCACTTCCCTCCTTCCACCTCCCTCCCAGGCTTGCTGCGCGAAAGTGCTGGGAGGGAGGGAGAGAGAGGCGAGTAGCGGTGCGCTTGGAGGAGGCGGAGCAGAGGTGAGCTGGGGCCCGTGGGTGCGGGGAGTAACCCAGGGGGCCGGGAACCGCTCCCCGCCCCAGCTCACCTCTGCTCCACCGCCGCCATCCCCCGAGTGCACAGCAACTCCCCTTCCCCCCCCTCCCTCCCTCCCAGGCTTGCCGCGTGAAAGCGCTGGGAGGGAGGGAGGAGAAGCGAGTAGCGGCACGCTTGGGGGATAGCGGAGGTGAGCTGGGGCCGGCGGGCGCGGGGAGTAACTCTTGGGGAGCGTCAGGAAACTGCTCCCTGCCCCAGCTCACCTCCACTCCACCTCCGCCATCCCCCGAGCATGCCACAACTTCCCTTCTCCCCCCTCCCTCCCAGGCTTGCTGCGGGGGAGCGGAGGTGATCTGGCGGGGGGAAGCGGGGCGGGGCGGCAATTTTTTGAGGGGCTTCGGGCGGCAAATTTGTTAATCCACCACTGGACCTGTGTCACAGTAGCAGGAACCCTAGGCCTTCGCCTCCTTCCTACTCATTTGTTTCAGCTGCAAATGGCCTAAGCCCCAAGGGTGGCAAGGAAACGGAGGCAGGGAAATGCAGGCAGTGTGTTATTATTTTGTCTAGAGCTCTATGTTTCTTGTGCTAACGACAGTAGAATGATTGTATGTTGGTACCTTTGCAAAGCAGGTGTGTCTTTTTCCTTCCACTATCACAGTTTGTGAAGAGGATGGTGAACTGTAAACCCACAGCACCCACACGCTTGGAGCTCTGGGACAAGATGTCTTTAAGCTACTGTAGAATCTTGGGGAGGGTGGGGTGTCAGCGCTGGTCTTTGGAACCTGGTACCTCGTGACCCAGCTGCCCTATTTCCATGCAAGGGCTGTGACAGATATTGCAACCCCAGGCAGTAATTTTGGTGTCTTTTGTATTACCTTTATGATGTTCTGTGAATGATTGCATTCTACTCCATGGGGGAGGGTTCTTACAGCTCCTACAGCAGCTAAAAACAGTAGGGGGGGAGGAGAAAATCTTGTCTGAAAAGCAGGGCCGGCTCTAGGCACCAGCAAAACAAGCAGTAGCTTGGGGCGGCACATTTGCAGGGGGCAGCATTCGGGCCATCCTATTTTTTTTTTTTAAACTCACTTCCTTCCCTCTCACAATCCTGCAGAAGGTGAGCCACAGAGCAGCTGGGGATCCCAGCGTGGGAGCTGAGAACCCACGGGACCCTGGGAGCTGTAGTTCCTTGCCTAGCGCCCTGCCTATAGAGCCAGCCCTGGAGCAGGGAAAGAACTACATTTCCCAGCAATCTCTTGGCAGCTATCAACAGGAAAGGGAGCGGTAGGGAGTGAGGTAGCTGAGCCATGCTGCAGCTTGCTGTGAGTCGAAAGGGGTGGCACTGTGAACGGGGAACAAGTGTGCCCAAGGAGTAGAAGGTTTTGCCCCAGATATCCCCTTCAGAAGACTTTCCCAGACTGGATTAGGGATACTGGTGTGACCTCACCTTGCAGCCCCCAAAGAAGGAATTGGGTGGACTAAATGGACAGTGTCCCTCTCTATCTGAAGCCTAGCAAGGGAGGTACGTGGATCCCACTAGAATTTAAATAGAAAAGTAAGGGAGGGGAGGCTCTGGACCTGGGCAGCTTTAGATACAGTACCAGGCACTTAGGAGGATTTCCACTTCTGAGCCATGGAAGCAGAAATTGACTTTTCCTTTCCAGATTTAGCTAATATTCAGAAAGGGAATCTAGCACCTGCCTTCCAGATTTGAACACCCTCAAAATTCAGGAGTGCTCAAGCTCAATTCAGGCAGCTGTTACTTCATTTCTCCCAAATCAAATATACTGATCCACTGTAACTTGCTGTAGAAAAAGTAGGATAAAATTGAGCAAGAAATGCTTCCCAGTGGTTTTTAGGACTGGAATTGCTATTTTCAACAGCCATTGCCTTTTTTGTTTGTTTGTTTGTTTTTGTTTTATTTGTTTAAAAGGAAGACAGTGATATTGCATTGGCAAATTCCCCGTAGAAAGAAAGAGTAGAACAAAAGAATAATAAAGGCACCTCAACTTTTCCTCATTTATGGAGGATAGTCTTATAATATGCATCCAGATATCCTCCAATCACACAAGCTGAAAATTGTTCCACTTTACTGCAGTTCTGTAACCATATGGGAACCAATCCTGTCTGTGTTCTGTGCACATCCAAAATTCCTGCTGAATGACCCGCCCTGGGAGCGAATTACCAGTGACCCAGGGCTGGGACAGCAGGAGGGTGCAGGTTGGGGGGACAGCCCAGGGCTGGGGCGGCAGGGGGATGGGGGGAGGGTACTGGTGGGGGGGAAAGCGGGGAGCCCAGCGCTGGGGCGGCAGGGGGTGTGGGTGGGAGAACCCAGGGCTGGGGCAGCAGGGGACTGCGGGGTGGGGGGAGCCCAGGGCTGGGGGCAGCCAAAATTTTTTTTTGCTTGGGGCAGCAAAAAACCTAGAGCCGGCCCTGCTGAAAAGCCTGTTCAAGCTTGTTCAGATTGAGCTGTGTACAGATATATGAGCCACTGTTTTAGGGGCTGTATTAATGCAGTCAAGGGAGGACAGCAAATGCCCCATTGCTTTCTTAAGCAAGAAATTGACACCCACGGAACAAAGTTATTCTGTCATAGAGAAAGAATGCTGTGCAATTGTGTGGGCAATAAAGAAGTTACAGCCCTATCTTTTCAACAGAAAGTTCAGGGTATTAACGGATCATTCTTCACTGATCTGGTTGCACAAACCTAAAGGCTCGAATTCCAAACTTTTCCATATAAAGGGAAAACAAAACACGGTGGCAGATGCCTGGTCCAGGAGAGAGGCGCTGACCCCACTGTGCCATACCAGAGTGCAGTCCAGACCAGTGAGGGGCTGTGTGACAATGGCCGGGGCAGGTGCTTGGTTTGGAATGCTGAGCGACTGAGAGGGCGCCGAGTTAGATATTTTTAGTCTTTTGAAAGTGACTAATGAACCCATTCTTCCTCCACAAGCATAAACCAAACTAGCACGTTCACCACGCTTCAGCCCCGTCCTCCCCGCACACCTGACACTCACGCAGATCCCACAGGGCTTGTAGCTGTGGAAGAGCAAAACAAGTCCTGGGATGCAAATCACAACATGCATGATGACTTGCACAACATACGGAACAGGCAGGAAAGATCAGAAGGTCCACGAATGTTTACAGAACAGGCCTGATGTAGTTTGTCCGGCTCTTACCCACACGTGCCCCCTCTCCCATACTGTCTGCCCAAACTCCTACAGTACCTTAATTTTCTTCCCAGAAGTTGGGACCTGTAGCTTCACCTGTTCCCTACCTTGCCTGGGATCCTGTGCTCCCTTCCTTGGGGTCTCCAGCAGGTGCCAGATGCCAGCCCTCCACCCCCAGAGCTTTGTAAAGGATAGCATCAGACAGATAGAGCCAGCGAATCCGCTGGGGTCTTGTGTGTGTTTGTGCACACGCATGCCAGCGAGTAGTCTGAGTGTTCTACCCCAAACGGGGTGTGTGAGAGAGGGAACTGTAGGAAAGCCGTTGGTCATGATAGGGGTTAATCAGGTTATCCAGAGAATTATGGAATGGATCTATGCCCAATGCCTCCTTTACTTCCTGTCAGTCAGTGAGAGTTTGCCCCTCACTCGATGCAGTTAAACTAAAACCAGGCAGCTTCCTGGCTGCAGCCCTGTGAGTAGATTTATTTTTGTTGCATTGAGTGATCTCTGTACAAAAGGATCCCTCTGCATCTTTATCTCTGCTACAATGAGCTGCAGGAGCCCGATGGCACCAAATAAGGCTTTGTGCTGTAGCCAGGGAACCCCACTTTGTAACCCTGCTGAGGGTATGTCTACACTACGAAATTAGGTTGAATTTATAGATTTTTAGAAATCGTTTTTATACAGTCCATTGTGTGTGTCCCCACACAAAATGCTCTAAGTGCATTAAGTCGGTGGACTGCGTCCACAGTACCGAGGCTAGCGTTGACTTCCGGAGCGTTGCACTGTGGGTAGCTATCCCACAGTTCCCGCACTCTCCGCCGCCCATTGGAATTCTGGGTTGAGATCCCAACCTGATGGGGCAAAAACAGTGTCGCGAGTGATTCTGGGTACATGTCGTCAGGCCCCCCCCCCCTCCGTGAAAGTAACAGCAGACAATCGTTTTGCGCCTTTTTTCCTGGGTTACCTGTGCAGACGCCATACCACGGCAAGCATGGAGCCTGCTCAGCTCACCGTCACCGTACGTCAGAGCAACGGCAGACAATTGTTTCGCGCCTTTTTTCAGTCCAGACGCCATAGCACTGTGATCATGGAGCCTGCTCAGATCACCGCGGCAATTATGAGCACTTTAAACACCACGTGCATTATCCTGGAGTATATGCAGAACCAGAACCTGCCAAAGCAAAACCAGGCGAGGAGGCGACAGCATCGCAGTGACAAGAGTGATGAGGACATAGATATGGACATAGACTTCTCACAAAGTACAGGCCCCGGCAATGTGCACATCATGGTGTTAATGCGGCAGGTTCATGCCGTGGAATGCCGATTCTGGGCCCGGGAAACAAGCACAGACTAGTGGGACCGCATAGTATTGCAGGTCTGGGATGATTCCCAGTGGCTGCGAAACTTTCGCATGCGTAAGGGCACTTTCATGGAACTTTGTGACTTGCTTTCCGCTGCCCTGAAGCGCAAGAATACCAAGATGAGAGCAGCCCTCACAGTTCAGAAGTGAGTGGCGATAGCCCTGTGGAAGCTTGCAATGCCAGACAGCTACCGGTCAGTTGGGCATCAATTTGGAGTGGGCAAATCTACTGTGGGGACTGCTGTGATCCAAGTAGCCAACGCAATCAAACAGCTGCTGATATCAAGGGTAGTGACTCTGGGAAATGTGCAGGTCATAGTGGATGGCTTTGCTGAAATGGGATTCCCTAACTGTGGTGGGGCGATAAACGGAACCCATATCCCTATCTTGGCACCGGAGCAGCAAGCCAGCGAGTACATAAACCGAACGGGGTACTTTTCAATGCTGCTGCAAGCCCTGGTGGATCACAAGAGATGTTTCACCAACATCAACATGGGATGGCCGGGAAAGGTACATGACACTCGCATCTTCAGGAACTCTGGTCTGTTTCAAAAGCTGCAGGAAGGGACTTTCTTCCCAGACCAGAAAATAACCGTCGGGGATGTTGAAATGCGTATAGTTATCCTTGGGGACCCAGCCTACCCCTTAATGCCATGGCTCATGAAGCCATACACAGGCAGCCTGGACAGTAGTCAGGAGCTGTTCAACTATAGGCTGAGCAAGTGCAGAATGGTGGTAGAATGTTCATTTGGACGTTTAAAAGCGTTTACTGACTCGGATAGACCTCAGCGAAACCAATATTCCCATTGTTATTACTGCTTGCTGTGCACTCCACAATATCTGTGAGAATAAGGGGGAGATGTTTATGGTGGGGTGGGAGGTTGAGGCAACCAGACACCAGGGCGGTTAGAAGAGTACAGGAGGGTGCCGTGCGCATCAGAGAAGGTTTGAAAACCAGTTTCATGACTGGCCAGGCTACCGTGTGAAAGTTCTGTTTGTTTCTCCTTGATGAAACACCCCCTCCCACACTTGGTTCACTCTGCTTCCCTGTAAGCTAGCCACCCTCTCCTCCCCCCTTTGATCACCGCTTGCAGAGGCAATAAAGTCATTGTTGCTTCACATTCATGCATTCTTTATTAATTCATCACACAAATAGGGGGATAATTGCCAAGGTAGCCCGGGAGGGGTGGGGGAGGAGGGAAGCACCGGGTGGGGTGGAGGAGGAGGGAAGGACAAGGCCACACTGCACTTTAAAACTTAAAAACTTTAAAACTTATTGAAGGCCAGCCTTCTGTTGCTTGGGCAATCTTCTGGGGTGGAGTTCTTGGGCGTCTGGGTGAGGAGGCTATGGAACTTGGGGAGGAGGGCTGTTGGTTACACAGGTGCTGTAGTGGCGGTCTGTGCTCCTGCTGCCTTTCCTGCAGCTCAACCATACGCTGGAGCATATCAGTTTGATGCTCCAGCAGTCGGAGCATTGACTCTTGCCTTCTGTCAGCAAGCTGACGCCACCTATCCTCTTCAGCCCGCCACTTACTCTCTTCAGCCCGCCACCTCTCCTCGCGTCCATATTGTGCTTTCCTGCACTCTGACATTGTCTGCCTCCACGCATTCTGCTGTGCTCTGTCAGTGTGGGAGGACAGCATGAGCTCAGAGAACATTTCATCCCAAGTGTGTTTTTTTCGCCTTCTAATCTTCGCTAGCCTCTGCAAAGGAGAAAAATTTGCAGCTGGTGGAGGAAAAGGGAGAGTGGTAGTTAAAAAGACACATTTTAGAGAACAATGGGTAGACTCTTTCACGTTAAACCTTGCTGTTCACATTACATAGCACATGTGCTTTCATTACAAGGTCGCATTTTGCCTCTTATATTGAGGGCCTGACAGTTTGGTGTGAGAGATCACTCACGCAGTGCCAGGCAACAGAATTCGGCTTGCAGGCAGCCATGGTAAGCCACAGTCTTTTGCCTTCTTTAACCTTCATAATGTGTGGAAATGGTTTCAAACAGCAGCGCCCTCATTTCCCATAACAAGCGGCCGTTGGGTTGGCCATTTAAAACGAGTTGGCAATTTAAAAGGAGGGGCTGCGGTTTGCGGGTTAGCATTCAGTACAAACCCAAATACCCGCCTCCCCCCACACACACCCAATTCTCTGGGATGATCGCTTAACCCCTCCCCCCCCACCGCGTGACTAACAGCGGGGAACATTTCTGTTCAGCCACAGCCAAACAGCCGAGCAGGAATGGGCACCTCTGAATGTCCCCTTAATAAAATCACCCTATTTCAACCAGGTGACCATGAATGATATCACTCTCCTGAAGATAACACAGAGAGATAAGGAATGGATGTTGTTTGAATGCCAGCAAACACCGGGACCATACGCTGCCATGCTTTGTTATGCAATGATTCCAGACTACGTGCTACAGGCCTGGCATGGTAAAGTGTCCTACTATAGCGGACGGAATAAGGCCGCCCTCCCCAGAAACCTTTTGCAAAGGCTTTGGGAGTACATCCAGGAGAGCTTTATGGAGATGTCCCTGGAGGATTTCCGCTCCATCCCCATACACGTTAACAGACTTTTCCAGTAGCTGTACTGGCCACGAATGCCAGGGCAAATTAATCATTAGACACGCTTGTTTTAAACCATGTCTAATATTTACAAAGGTACACTCACCAGAGGTCCCTTCTCTGCCTTCAGGGTCCGGGAGCACGCCTTGGGTGGGTTCGGGGACTACTGGCTCCAGGTCCAGGGTGAAAAACATATCCTGGCTGTTGGGGAAACTGGTTTCTCTGCTTCCTTGCTGTGTGCTATCTTCAATCTCTTCATCATCATCTTCCTCATCCCCAAAACCCGCTTTTGTGTTGCGTGCTTCTCCATTGACGGAGTCAAAGCACAGGGTTGGGGTAGTGGTGGCTGCACCCCCTAGCATGGCATGCAGCTCATCATAGAAGTAGCATGTTCAGGGCTCTGATCCGGAGTGGCTGTTTGCCTCTCTGGTTTTCTGGTAGGCTTGCCTTTGCTCTTTAATTTTCACGTGGCACTGCTTTGCGTCTCTGTTATAGCCTCTGTCCTTCATGCCCTTGGAGACTTTTTCAAATGTTTTGGCATTTCGTTTACTGGAACGGAGTTCAGCTAACACAGATTCATCTTCCCATACGGCGATGAGATCCCGTACCTCCCGTTCGGTCCATGCTGGAGCTCTTTTGCGATCCTGGGACTCCATCATGGTCACCTCCGCTGATGAGATCTGCACTCACCTGCACTTTGCCATGCTGACCAAACAGGAAATGAGATTCAAATGTTCACGGGCCTTTTCCTGTCTACCTGGCCAGTGCATCTGAGTTGAGAGCGCTGTCCAGAGCGGTCACAATGGAGCACTCTGGCATAGCTCCCGGAGACCAATACCGTCGAATTGCGTCCACACTACCCCAAAATCGACCTGGCAAGGCCGATTTCAGCGCTAATCCCCTCATCAGAGGTGGAGTAAAGAAATCGATTTAAAGAGCTCTTTAAGTCGAAAAAAAGGGCTTTGTCATGTGGACGGGTCCAGGCTTAAATCGAGGTAACACTGCTAAATTCAACCTAAATTCATAGTGTAGACCAGGTCTGAGAATGATAGGCCTGGGCTCATGGGTTGGTGTGATACCTAGCCTTCGGCTCTGTTACCAGGGATTGGGCATCACTTAGGAGTTGGTTTTGCCCACAGTCTCCAGTACCCAGGAAGTGTGTACACAGTGGATGCCACCATGGCACTGACATGCAGTATAATTTCCATCATGTCCTCTGGAATCAATAAACCATTTTGAATACATAACAGCGCCTATTGTGAAATGCAAAGGATGACGTTTATTGCGGAACGGGAACAAGGAAAGGGAAGGAACAATTAAAAGGGCAAACAGACCATCAGGCACGTCACAAAGCAAAGAATGAGACAGACAGCTCCCCAAACTCACTCAGTCCTGGCTGGCCTTCCCAGATGCCAAAGTCCCCTATTCCTCAGAACACTACCCTAGTGGCCTAGCAGAGGCTGCCTGTACATGCTGTGGTTCTTTT
>NW_020702292.1:0-20887 GCF_002925995.2 Terrapene triunguis | reverse complement strand
CCTCAGGAGCAGCCCCTTCCCCAGGGAAGGCAGGGGAGCAGCCCTGGATTAGTTTCTATAGGCAGCAATCCAATAGTAGTATGTGTTATCCTTGCTGAGACGGGCCAGGCTCTGTGCAAAGACATAGCAAGAGACAGGCCCTGCTTCAAAGAGTTTACACTCCACAAAGACACCAGCTTACATCTTACCCACTGGTAAATCAGGAGCAGTCCCTTCCCCAGGGGAGCATCCCTGGGTTAGTTTCTATAGGCAGGAATGCAATAGTAGTATGTGTTATCGTTGCTGAGACTGCTCAGGCTTTGTACAAAGACATAGCGAGAGACAGTCCCTGCCTCAAAGAGCTTACACGCCACAAAGACACCGGCTTACAGCTTACACTGGCTTACATCTGTCAGAGGCAGCCTCGCTGGGCACTCATCTTGTTGCATGGCTGTATGTTGCATGGCTTTTTTAGAACTTCTTGTGACACTGGCAAATCCCTGGTTTACATTGGGGTAGAAGATGGTCACAGGTGGCTAAAACCACACAGAAAGTAATGAGAACAAATTTATCCAGCTGAAATGATATGGGCTGATATAAGGCTGATATAAGACTGAAGAATGCAGTTAATTGAAATTGGGTCTAGTACTGCTCCCTTTGGAAAAAATGCCCATCAGATTTTTGATGATCAGAGGGGATGTAATACCTCAATTTTTCAGAGAGGCAGGATGGTCCAGTAGTTAGCACTCTCATGTAGTACTTTGGGGAAACCACGTTCAATACCCTGCTCTGACACAAATTTCATGTATAACCTTGGGCAAAGTTGCCTGGGCCCAGATCCTCAAGAAGGCACCTAATTTCCATTGAAATAACGGACGTTAGGAGCCTAAATACCCTTCAGGGTTTGGACCTAAGTCTCTGAGAGCCTCATTTCCCTAGCCATAAGATGAGGCTAGTAGCACTTCCCCAGCTCTCAGGGGTGTTGGGAAGATCCAAATGTTAGCGGTTGTGAGGTTTTCAGATGTCACAGTGATGGGGGACATCTAGAGTTCCCACTGAAGTAAAACTCTTCTTTGCTGCGATGTCTACGAAATGCTCAACCCTCGCTAGACAGCTGGTTTGCTGGGCTCATTGTCTATCTTGCTGACCAATATCACTTCCTTGTTCTATTTGTTTTATCCCCTGATTATCTGTAGCCTCACACTGAGCTTGTAAACTCTCTGAGGCAGGGGCTGTCTCTATTTACAGGGTGTTTTGGTTTAAAACAAATTGCCAGTTCAAAGATAGTGAGGACACACCTGGAAAGCTGCCCCATGACCTAGTGATTGATTGTGTTTAGCTGTTGTCAGAGTTAGCCTGACACATCTCACACCAATGCTTGTTTTCCTTCCCAATGTTAGCTTTTCTCATCCTCTTGGCTTTGATGAAGAGAAATGTAAACTCACCTTCTATAAGGAGTCGTGCAGCTACTTGTTGGTGCAGAAGGCCAACCCCTCTAAAACTTGTCCGTTCACGGCCATGGTGGGTTAAGGAATAACCTCCTTGGAAGAACCTCCCTTCCAGGTTTAAGTCACTCATGGAGGAATTCCTTTCTTGGATCCTAGTAATTGTAGATGCTGTTTTAAGATTTGCCACCAGCATGCTGTACTTTCCCTATCAACTGCGTAACCTTCTTTATTCTCGTATCTTGGCGATCAGCATTGTTTCTATATTATTCTAGGTCTGTCATAGTAACTGAGCTCTGCCCAGAGATCTTGACTGATGAATAATTAAATAAAACAGGCAGATAAAGCATCAAAAACGTCTGAGTTTTTTTCCTACTAAAGAAATGATGGAGTCCCGTCTCCCTCCTTGCTATTAGACGGCCAGGGAGGGACAAGGGGAACACCAGCATTCATACAGCATTGTATTGCCATTGGCTGTTGGGATGCTGTTCACCCCAGCCACTCCTACCACTGCACCCCTCGCCACGCTCCCCATTGTGCTTAGCCTCTCTCACCCCACTACTCTCTCTCTACCTGCCTCATCCTCCAACCCTCCTCTTACCCTAAGAGCCCTCCCAACCTCCCCCACCTGGCAAAACTCTAATATCCTTGACAGATAAATACAAACCAACATCTGTCTGCATCCACAGATGGATGGATACTGGATGGACGCCCTTCAGCTCAGCCCCGCCCCCAGGATCACTGACCCCGCCCCTTCCCCGCCAAGCTCACTGATCCGCCTTTCTCGTCACTGGGCTCACTGACCCCGCCCCTCCCCCTGCCGGGCTCACTGATCTGCCTTTCTCGTCACCGGCACCGCCCTCGAGGTCACTGACAACGCCCCTCCCCCCCGCCGGGATCACTGATTCGCCTTTCTCGTCACCAGCCCCGCCCCTGGGCTCACTGACACCGCCCCTCCCCCCGCCGGGCTTAGTGCACCCACCCTGCCCTCCCCTCCCATAGGGGCTTATCCACCCCAGACCCTCCAGGGCTGATTCTCCCCCTCCCCCTGCCAAGGGATCACTAGCCCCCCAAACACTCACTCACCCTCCCCTGCCATCGGGGCTTCATCACCTCCTCAATTCACCTCCCACCGGGGCTCACTCACCAGGGCTCTTTCACCTGGCACATCTCAGCCCCTTAAGGTTACCAACTTTTTAGTCACACAAAACCAAACACCCTAGCCTCGCCCCTTCCCCAAGGCCCCACCCCCTCGCTCACTATATTCCTCCTCCCTCAGTGGCTCGCTCTCCCCCACCCTCACTCACTTTCACTGGGCTAGGGCAGGGGGTTGGGGCGCGGGAGAGGGTGAGGGCTCTAACTGGGGGTGCAGGCTCTGGGGTGGGGCCAGAAATGACTGGTTAAGGGTGCGGGAGGGTGCTCAGGGTGGGGGCAGCACGCGAAGTCCCGTGCCTCCCCGCCTAGGAGCTGGCCTGCTGGCTGCTTCCGGGGCGCAGCGTGATGCCAGCCAGGACAGGTAGGGACTCGTCTGCCTTAGCACCGCGGCACTGCAGATTGGACTTTTAACGGCCCGGTCGGTGGTGCAGACTGGAGATGCCAGGGTCCCTTTTCGACCAGGTGTTCCAGTCAAAAACCGGACACCTGGTCACCCTACAGCCCGTCCAGGGCTCTCTCATCCTACTAGAGGGACACAGGGGCAGCAGGGAGACCAGGCACCAGGTGAGTGTTCAGGCAGATTCAGCAGCTAGCGGTTTTGTTAATGGCAAGGGGAGCCAGAGCCCTGTTTGGTGTCCTGCAGTCTGTCGTCCCCACCTTATCCCCAGGCCAGGATGGTCGTCTGCAGCATACAGAATGTATGGCCTATCCCAAAAACCCTTGAAGTCACAGGGAAGAGACTCCCATTGATCATCATGGCCTTTGCATCAGTCAATAGCTGGCAGCTGCACTAGACTCATGTCCTGTGTGATCCAGCCACTGGGTGGGGATGTTAAACACACATTGAACAAGGTGATCCCATTTCATTCCAAGACTCCAAGCCTGGCAACACTTCTATATTAGCCAACAGCAAACCCATGTCCTGCCACATAGTGATCTGCTGGGCTTCCTTACAGCTTTGAGCTCTGAGAGACTGAGGAGACTCAGCATGGAGATTCTTGGCTGCTTTGCCTGCCACTAGGGTTACCATATTTGAACTTTCAAAAAAGAGGACACTCCTGGGGGGTGTGTGTGTAGCCCCGCCCCCTAGCCACTCCCTCCCAATTCCCGCCCCCCTGACTGCCCCCCACAGAACCCCCAACCCATCCAACCCTCCCTGCTCCTTGTCCCCTGATCGCCCCTTCCCGGGACCCCTGCCCCTAATCACCCCCCGGGACCCCACCCCTTATCTAAGCCTCCCTTATCTTTGTCCCCAACTGCCCCCTCCTGAGACCCCCCCCCACCCTACCTGTCCCCTGACTGTTCTGACTCCTATCCACACCCCTGCCCCCGCCAGATCCCCGGGACTCCCACGCCTATCCAACCGCTGCCTGTTCCCTGACTGCCCCCCGCCCGAACCCCCAACCCATCTAACCCTCCCTGTCCCCTGACTGCCCCAATCCCTCTCCACACCCCTGCCCCCTGACAGGCCACCCCCAGAACCCCTGACCCATCCAACCCTCCCCCTGCTCCCTGTCCCCTGACTGCCCCAATCCCTCTCCACACCCCTGCCCCCTGACAGGTCCCCCCAGAACCCCCACCCCATCCAACCCTCCTGCTCCCTGTCCCTTGACTCCCCGCGCTCCCTGCCCTGCCCCACCCCAGCTCACCTCCGCTCTGGCTCTGCCTGCTCCCCTGAGCGCGCAGCCGCCCCGCTTCTCCGCCCCGCCCCCGGCTTGCCTCGAATCAGCTGTTCGGCGGCAAGCCTGGGAGGGAGGGGCCGAGAAGCGGAGCGGAGTGGCGCGCTCAAGGCAGCAGGCAGAGGCGGAGCGGAGGTGAGCTGGGGCGGGGAGCGGTTCCCCTGTGCCCCCCCCCCCGCGCCCTGCTGCGGGCAGCCCTCCCCCCGCCCCCAGCTCACCTCTGCTCTGCCACCTCCCCTGAGTGCTCCGCTTCTCTCACTCCCTCCCAGGCTTGCCGCGCAAAAGTCTGGGAGGGGAAAAGCGGCACGCCCGGGGGAGGAGACGGGGCCTGGGATTTGGGAAAGGGGTTGGAATGGGGCCGGAGAAGAGGCGGAGCCGGGAGCGGGGGGGGGGCGCGAGCACCCACTGGCGCCGGCTACAGTCGGTGCCTATGCCCCACGCAGCGCTGCCGGCGTGCTGAAGCTGCAGGGGAGGGGGAAGCGGGGGAGGGGCTTTTGCTGCCGGAGCGGCCCCAAGTGAGCGGCTCAATCCGTCGCGGCTGCCCTGTCAGCCGCTTTTGGGTCTTTAGATAGCCGTCCGGGGGGAAATCCCGGACATTTTTAGCTTTTTACAAATTCCCCCCGGACGGCTATCTAAAGACCCAAAAGCCGGACATGTCCGGGGAAACCCGGACGTATGGTAACCCTACCTGCCACAGAACTGCAACTATTTAGAAAACAGCCAGTAGAAGTGCTCAGTACCTAGACTAGAATTAGGGCCAGAGGTTCCTAAACACTCAGCTCCCATTTAGGGACCAAAATTAATGGCCAGATCTGTAAAGTAGCTCAGCATTGATACCAGTCAGCTCTGTGTTCTTGGGGAACCAGGGCGCAGTATCCAGCCTGTGCCTGTCTGACTCATGAAAGACACCCTCCCCCACCGCACCAAAACCGATCAGAGAAAAGGCTTGCAGAGAGCAGTGAAGGGCGTTGGGACACACACCTAGACCCCTCCTGACAAGGGTGACAAGATTAAGATATCTCCATTAGCATACAGAATGGAGAACAGAGAACCGCACTGAACTCTGGGACCAGAAAAGCAGGGAAGCACTGCATCATGGGGGATCTCTGCTCCAGATGTTAATGAACCTATGCCTGCACACACCCAGCTCAGCAGTTATCAGACCAATTCTAGTAATGAATCCTCAGTTGATATCCAAAATACTGAAGCAGCCTAATTGCATTGTGAGCGCCCTGGAAGAAAACACCACCCATAGGCAAGAGTGATCAGCTCCTATCGTCTAGCCTAAAGAAAACCCTTGAGTCATCAGTTTACCCATAAACAAATCTAGTGTTCTCCCTTGAACCATTGTTGTTTCTCTACAAAAACCCCTACCTATAACCAAGTAAGTGTTCTGATGCATGGACCAAACTCTGATTCAGTTCCACTAGGACTCCATCTCCTGACTGATCGTGCTGGGGGCTCTGCCTGTCTCTAGCACTCAGGACCCTCCGCTACCACCATCACCTGGGAACCCTGAGCAATTCAAGCCTCGTGGATAGCTCAGTGGTTTGAGCATTGGCCTGCTAAATCCAGAATTGTGAGTTCAATTCTTAAGGGGGCCATTTAGGGAACTGGGATAAAAATCTGTCTGGGGATTGGTCCTGCTTTGAGCAGGGGGTTTGAACTAGATGACCTCCTGAGGTCCTTTCCAACCCTGATATTCTATGATTCAGAGTGGGTGAGATATCTCTCTCTCTGTTTTCTTTTCTACTTCAGGTATTAACTTTTAATAATGTAACTGTTATGTTTGTTTAGCCCTCCTTGTGTAGTTATCATTATTATTCAATAAATAACTTTTATGGTTAAGCTGGTTGCTTCTCTCTTTCTCAACTTTACTCTTTTGTGTTTCTAGCTTCCCCATTTACTCTGCAGCAACGCTTCTTTTACCTAAGCTAAAGATCCCTGTGGCGCGCAAAAATACTGTGGGGTTTGCTCATCAAGTGGGTTACTACCAGTACAATTGTAATGTGAAAGTGGGGATAGGGACGTGCTGAACCTGTGGCATATAAGGGTGACAGCTTGAAAGTGCTGTTTGGCCCAGCCTATTGAGCCCAGGGGCACATAAGGGGGGGCAGCTTGAAAGTGCTGCTTGACGCAGCCCACTGAGTCCAGGGACATATAAGGGGTCAGCTTGAAAGTGCTGATTGACCCGGTCCGCTCAGACTTGCTCTGTTAGTGTGTGTGTGTGTCTGGAGGAACCCAGCCTTAGGGAACATAGGTCCTGCAGGATAGCTCCATTGGGAGGGGACTTGCAGAAGGGAGAAGTAGAGCTCCATATGAAAACACACGTGACACAAGCAGTATGTTTATAGAATTACAGAAACCCACCCCCCAGAAGAGTAACCCTAATAAATGAGCATACCCCAAAGGAACGGGCAAAACTGGTAACAGCATACTGATCTCTTTTGAAAATCTGGCTTAGGTGTGCTGGCTGTTGTATTAATTTAGATGGAATAAAGGGGCCCAAAGCGTCAAAGGTCTTAACATGACCCAAAACTGTCCAACATTAAATACTGTTAAACAAGTTTCAGAGTTTGGTATACATGGCAAATGCACCTTGAAATTTTTTTTTAACTTTTTCTTACAGATACAGAAAAGAAGGATAAACAGTTCAAGCATTTGGAATGTAAAGAGTTACATAAAGGGTTTCATTTTAACAACATCCCTTGTTCCCTTTCCATTTAGCTGGAGAAAGATTTTATACAGAAAATTTCCTTGTTTGACAGTCTTTTAGGTGGTAAAAACTGTCCTTCATGGGAATTGAGAAGAAGTTAGTTGAGATGGACTGGAGCTGCTGTTGTCAAAGTCTGATCCTGCTTCCTTTAAGATGAACCCACACAAAAGGGGAGAGGAAAGAACAGCAAAGACAGTGTTCTGGATTTAGCCAGGATTTAGTGGAGGTGATGGTGTCACCTGGGTCCCTCTCTCTCTCCCAGTCTGGTCAGGACATCTCTCACAATCAGGATGAAGATGGTCCGCGGTCCCAGGAGACAGTGGGGGTGGCAACCATAAAGTGATGCTCACTTCCTCCCCTTTTGTCTTTCAGTCAGCCAGGCTCATGGTAGCCAGCCTGCCCCCCAGAGACTTTCTTGTAGGACCCCAAAGGAAGTGATGGGTAGAATAGGCCATCCCCTCATTACTTTGTCCATGGGTTAGGCCTAATTTCTGACACACTAATTTTGACTTCTGATCTCACGCTGTTCTTGTTTGCTAGGCATGATCTTAACACGGTCCTTGAATTACCTTTTCTGTTTAAATTAAGTTAGTCTTCCTGACTCCTTCATACAGCTTTTCTTAAACAATTTTACATAACCGGTCAGTGTGACAACTTATGAACTTTCACTCACTTTTTACAGTTGAGCTTACAACAAGGGTAAATTTGTAGGCCCAATTACGACAGCACATAGAACAAATCACCCAGAACAAACCTTCCCCAGGACTAAGCACTCAGAGAGAGAAAACACACTCAGCTGAGTAGCAGAGAGGTGCAATTCCACAGCAGCAGTGTCCACACTCTCCCTTGCAAGGTGCATGTCTGTTTAGGGTTGCCAAGTTTCTACTCGCAAAAAACTAAACGCCCTCTGCCCTGCTCCTCCTCCGCCACCCCGCCCCTTCCCTGAGGCCCTGCCCCTTCTCCAAAGCCCCACCCCCCATTAACTCCATCCCCCCTCCCTCTGTTGCTCACTCTCTCCACCCTCATTCACTCACTCATTTTCACTGAGCAGGCTCAGGGGGTTGGGGTGTTGAAGGGGGAACTGCCAAATGATGTGCCAAGGCTACTTCTGCCCCTGCTTTCCTGCCCTGGCAGCTTAGGACTCCAGCACCCTGTCTTGCAGAGCCAGACACGCCCATCTGCTCCAACACAGACCCAGGGTCTGAATTACGTGCCCCAAACCTGCAGACTTAACTGAAAGCAGCTTACAGAAGTGTTCCTGTCTTTAACACTCAGATGCCAAACTCCCAATGGGGTCTAAACTCCAAATAAATCCGTTTTACCCTGTATAAACTCAAAAATTGTTCGCCCTCTATAACGCTAATAGAGAGATATGCACAGCTGTTTACCCCCCCCCCCAGGTATTAATACATACTCTGGGTTAATTAATAAGTAAAAAGTGATTTTATTACATACAGAAAGTAGGATTTAAGTGGTTCCAAGTAGTAACAGACAGAACAAAGTGAATTACCAAGTAAAATAGAATAGAACACACAAGTCTATGTTTAAGAAACTGAATATAAATAAAACCTCACCAGTTCCAGTAAGCTTCCTTTTACAGACTAGTCTCCTGCTAGCCTGGGTCCAGCAATCACTCACACCTCCTGTAGTTACTGTCCTTTGTTCCAGTTTCTTTCAGGTATCCTTGGGGGTGGAGAGGCTTGCTGAAGACAAAATGGAGGGGTCTCCCAGGGGTTTTAGTAGACTTTCTCTTATGGGTGGAGACCCCCTCCTCTCTCCTATGCAAAATCCAGTTCCAAGATGGAGTTTTGGAGTCACATGGGCCAGTCACATATCCATGCATGACTGAGTTTCGTACCAGCCAAGCCACATTCCTGGGAAAGCCCTGATGTGGATTGGCATCTTCAAATTCATTGTTGGCTTAAGTGGTTCTTGATTGGGCATTTCATTTGCACATTCCTTTCTCAATAGAAATCAGGCAAGTATACAGCCAATATTCCTAACTTCAAGTACAAAAATGATACATGCATACAAATAGGAGGAATGTATTCAGTAGATCATAACCTTTACATAGATGTGTTACATGGCATATGTAGCATAAAACATATTCTAGTTATGTCATATATACATTCATAAGCATATTTCATACAGCCTTATGGAGTACACCGTCACATACTTTGTTCGTGAACAATAGCGTGATCCCTTTGCCATGTAGCTGCAGATTTGGGGGCCTTGCTGGTTGTTTTCCAGTGGAGAAGAAATCAGCCCTGTCCTCCCGTGGATATGCTTTTTAAAATACCTGATGCTTGGTGCAAACTGGTTCACTCTGAAGGCACAAAGTGTAAAAATTTGCTAACACAGTAGGCCAACTTCATGCCCACTGAAGGGAAAAGTAGAGCCTTTGAAACTTTTCCACTACTCGCCATTGCCCTATTTGGGGACAGAACTTTCAGAAGGTCAGCACAAAGGCCTCTTTCTGTTTGATTTAAGACTGTGTTTTCTTTTATGTCTGTCTGTTGCATCATGCAAAAAGAAGCAATAACACGAACTATCACCTGTTGGTCTAATATCATGCTAACCAGAAAGGAATTCAAAATTACGTACATTGGGTTTTTTTATTTGACCTAGGTGTCATGGACAGGCAGATTTTGATTAGACAATATCAATTAAAAATGCCCCCATGCATCAGGACTCATTAAACACATCACTGTTCCTTATATGCCCAGATGATTGCAGGAAAAATAGCTTTCAGTGGCAACTGACAGACCTGTCTATTTCCTTTTCCATATGTATAACACACATTCCAGGCTATTAAGGACCCTCAAGGAATCTAAATCCTATAGTACATATTCCGCTTGCCCTGCTTTCCAGTGGAAGATTTTAAAATGATCACCACCACCAAGACTCTTACCCAGCTGATGCCCACTTTGTTGAATCACCATTGCCTCCTGAACTATGAAACTGTGTTGGCTCTGTCTGCTCTAGATCACAAGTACCCACATCAGTGTAAAGCCATAGCCTTATGGAACAAAACCTGGCCTGGAATCTGTTGAATCTAGAGTAAAATAAGAGTTATACATTTTAAAAGAATCTGTAAAGGTGAATATCAGATTAATACTTTGACGCAGAAGCTAACACTGCATGTATGGGAAATAATACACTGCACTTCTACCGCAGCTCAATCTTTAATTAAACCTCACAACACCCCTGAAAGGTATGTAAGTAATTGTAAGTGAGGGACTGGCCCAAGGTCACACAGAAAGTCAATGTCAGAGCCAGGAAAGGTCCCATGTACTCTCCCTTAATTCATTAACAAACTTTGGAACAAGAAACTCCTGCCAATGATTCATAGATTCTAGGACTGGAAGGGACCTCGAGAGGTCATCGAGTCCAGTCCCCTGCCCTCATGGCAGGACCAAACACTGTCTAGACCATCCCTGATAGACATTTATCTAACCTACTCTTAAATATCTCCAGTGATGGAGATTCCACAACCTCCCTAGGCAATTTATTCCAGTGTTTAAGCACCCTGACAGTTAGGAACTTTTTCCTAATGTCCAACCTAAACCTCCCTTGCTGCAGTTTAAGCCCATTGCTTCTTGTTCTATCCTTCGAGGCTAAGGTGAACAAGTTTTCTCCCTCCTCCTTATGACACCCTTTTAGATACCTGAAAACTGCTATCATGTCCCCTCTCAGTCTTCTCTTTTCCATACTAAACAAACCCAATTCTTTCAGCCTTCCTTCATAGGTCATGTTCTCAAGACCTTTAATCATTCTTGTTGCTCTTCTCTGGACCCTCTCCAATTTCTCCACATCTTTCTTGAAATGCGGTGCCCAGAACTGGACGCAATACTCCAGCTGAGGCCTAACCAGAGCAGAGTAGAGCGGAAGAATGACTTCTCGTGTCTTGCTCGCAACACACCTGTTAATACATCCCAGAATCATGTTTGCTTTTTTTGCAACAGCATCACACTGTTGACAAATATTTAGCTTGTGGTCCACTATAACCCCTAGATCCCTTTCTGCTGTACTCCTTCCTAGACAGTCTCTTCCCATTCTGTATGTGTGGAACTGAGTTTTCCTTCCTAAGTGGAGCACTTTGCATTTGTCTTTGTTAAACTTCATCCTGTTTACCTCAGACCATTTCTCCAATTTGTCCAGATCATTTTGAATTATGACCCTGTCCTCCAAAGCAGTTGCAGTCCCTCCCAGTTTGGTATCATCCGCAAACTTAATAAGCGTACTTTCTATGCCAATATCTAAGTCATTGATGAAGATATTGAACAGAGCCAGTCCCAAAACAGACCCCTGTGGTACCCAACTCGTTTTGCCTTTCCAGCAGGATTGGGAACCATTAATAACAACTCTCTGAGTACGGTTATCCAGCCAGTTATGCACCCACCTTATAGTAGCCCCATCTAAATTGTATTTGCCTAGTTTGTCGATAAGAATATCATGCGAGACCGTATCAAATGCCTTACTAAAGTCTAGGTATACCACATCCACAGCTTCTCCCTTATCCACAAGACTCGTTATCCTATCAAAGAAAGCTATCAGATTGGTTTGACATGATTTGTTCTTTACAAATCCATGCTGGCTGTTCCCTATCACCTTACCACCTTCCAAGTGTTTGCAGATGATTTCCTTAATTACTTGCTCCATTATCTTCCCTGGCACAGAAGTTAAACTAACTGGTCTGTAGTTTCCTGGGTTGTTTTTATTTCCCTTTTTATAGATGGGCACTATATTTGCCCTTTTCCAGTCTTCTGGAATCTCTCCCATCTCCCATGATTTTCCAAAAATAATAGCGAAAGGCTCAGATACCTCCTCTATTAGCTCCTTCAGTATTCTAGGATACATTTCATCAGGCCCTGGTGACTTGCAGGCATCTAACTTTTCTAAGTGATTTTTAACTTGTTCTTTTTTTATTTTATCTGCTAAACCTACCCCCTTCCCATTAGCATTCACTAGGTTAGGCATTCCTTCAGACTTCTCGGTGAAGACAGAAACAAAGAAGTCATTAAGCATCTCTGCCATTTCCAAGTTTCCTGTTACTGTTTCTCCCTCTTCACTGAGCAGTGGGCCTACCCTGTCTTTGGTCTTCCTCTTGCTTCTAATGTACTGATAAAAAGTCTTCTTGTTTCCCTTTATTCCTGTAGCTAGTTTGAGCTCATTTTGTGCCTTTGCCTTTCTAATCTTGCCCCTGCATTCCTGTGTTGTTTGCCTATATTCATTTATTCCCTATAAATCTCTAGGGCCCTTGACACATAGCTGTGGGACTGTAGAGCATTGCCATTCTTCTGAGCATGACATCTGCTCCCCCTTTTGTAAGCAATTGTGTCTAGAAGACTATCCAAAAAGGCTTGATTGCTTTGGTGTGTCCTGTTAGCTGGGGTTGGTGGTGCAGACCCAGAGAGTGTGTGTGACTGACACAACTTTTACAGACCAGCTGGCCAGGGCTGATATTCTTGGTTTGCAATTGGAGCTTTCCTTCTCCTGCATGGATGTCCTGCCATGGCTGGGGAATCTCACCTGCTTGACAGAGATACCAAGACATGAAGTGACTTGTCCAAGCAAGGTCCACGGCACAGTCAGGGACAGATCCCAGGTCTTCCGAGTCTCAGTTCTGCACCCTTGCCCCTGGACTATGCTGCTTCCCCACCACCTCAAAAAGCATGTGATATATACTTATCATGGGAAGATTCTGGGCCAAGATGGCTGCCAGTTCATGTTTTAGACTTATTTACGCCTTAATCCAGCAAAGCACTCAAGTAGGTGCTTCACTTTAAGCACATGGTGTAGTTTCCATGGAGACAACGGAACTACTCATATGCTTAAAGCTAAGTTTGTACTTCAGGGCTTTACTGGATCAGGGCCCTAGGGCAGGGGTGGGCAAACTACAGCCCGCGGGCCGGATCCAGCCCATTAGGGCTTTGGATCCGGCCCACGGGATTGCCACCCCTGGGGCTAATGCTAGGGGAACTGCGGCCAATGAGAGATGCGGGGGGGTGGTGCCCATAGGCGAGGGCAGCATACGGAGCCCTCTGTCCCCCCTCCCCCAGGGGTCACAGGGACGTGGTGCCAGACGCTTCTGGGAGCGGCATGGGGCCAGGGCAAGCGGGGAGCCTGCGTTAGCCTCGCTGCGAGCTGCTGCCACCCCAGAGCCGCTCAAGGTAAGCGGTGCCGGACCGGAGCCTGAACTCCTCCTGCACGCCGCACCCCAACTCTCTGTCCTGAGCCCCCTCCCGCACTCCGCACCCCCTCCTGCATCCCAACCCCTTACCCGGAGTCCGCTCATATACCCTACACCCCTCCTGTGCCCCAACCCCTTGGCCTGAGGCCCTTCCTGCACACTGCACCCCCTCCCACACCCTGCACTCCCTCCCAAACCCCAATCTTGTGCCCCAGACCTACACTCATGGTCCTGCATGCAGTTTCCCCACCCATATGTGGCCCTTGGGCCAAAAAGTTTGCCCACCCCTGCCCTAGGGGCTGATCCAAAAACTGCTGAAGTCATTAGGAATCTTTCCATTGATTTTAATGGACTTTGGATTGGCTCACTTATCTACCAGAGTCAACGTTTCCCCTGCCAACTGACCTAGACTTCAATCATACCCACTGATGTGATTTCTGAGCAAATATTTGAGTTATTTACGTACATTCAAATTTCTCAGCATTAGGCATTGCAAAAAACTTGTTTTTATCTGGTTTATAAATCTGCCAAAAACACAAGTGCCCACAGGCTGTGTGATCTCCGGCAGGGAAAGCTTCCACAATGGTAAGTCAGAGTGTGCATCTCACGCTTTAAAAGGATGCAGTCTATATTCCTATTTACTTTATTTTAGTTACTCTTTGGGCTAGTGACAGCTGCCCAACTATGCACATATCTGATTTACATACATTTTAAAGAATACCTGGAGGGGTCCATAAAGGGAATGAAAGGTTGAGGGTAATTCTATGAGAATACCAATGAACATTTGCTAGATGGTGCTTGTCTATGTTATTCACAGGGCTGAACGTCTTCTTTCGGTGGTGGGAGAAATGGTCATTGTAAAAGCACCACTGACTCTAAAGCCATTGAGAATTGCACTGTTCTAATTGACATAAAGGGGCTGATTTCAAGTTACCTCCTGGGAGTTTAGTCCATTTCAAAATAGAGTATATTTTACTCTGGCACATAGGAATAGCCAGACTGGATCAAATCAATGGACCATCTACTTCAACATCCTGTCTCTGACAGTGACCAGTACTAGCTGCTTCAGAGGAAGGTGCAAGAAACACAGATATGGACAATTATGGAATAACCTGCCCATAGGGGAAGCATCTTCTCAACCTCATTAATTAGTGGCTGACTTATGCCCTACATCATGATGGCTTATATCCCATATACATGTCTAACTTTGTTAGTGTAACTCCAAATATTTTTATTATTCGTGTCAGCATCTAATCCTTTATAGAATCTGACTAAATGTTTTGCCTCAAGGTCTTGTGGCAGTGAGGTCTATTGTAATTATTCATTGTGTAAACATATTCTCTTTAATCAGTTTTAAATTTGTTGCTTTTCTAATTAATCGTGTGATCCCTAGCTCTTGCATTATGAAAGGGCAAAGAGGAGCACTTGCTTTCAGTTCCCTACATCATTTCTCATTTTACATAACTATCACATCCCATTTTCTCTCCTCTAAACTAAATAGTCCTTATCTTTTCTCTCCACCCATATGGAAGCCTTTCCCTGTTTTTATCCATCTTCCTTTCCCAGAGCTTTTTCTATCTTTGCTATACTATTTTGGAGACAGCATGACCAGAACTGTACAGTGTTAAAGGTGAGGAGGTATATTAATTTATATAACAGTATTAATATTGTCAGAATTATTTTCTAGCTATTACTTTATGAAACCTAATATCTAGTTTTGCTATTTAAAGACACCAAACTTTGAGTGGATGTTTTTAATGAGATATCTAGAATAGAGCTGGGCAAAAGGTTTCACCCAAAACTTTTGTTTTTTTTGCAAATAAATAAATAAATAATGCAGATTTGGCAACATCAAAATATCTGGTGACTTCATGTCTGCTTTGCCAGATTGTTTCAGTTTAAAAAAATTAAAAATTCCAAAAAAATTCACAATATTTTGAATATTTTGTTCAACCCCAAACAATTTGTTTCAACAATTAGATTAGCTGAAATTTAAAAAAAAACATTTTTAGTTTGACCCGAAACAATTTTTTTTAAATTTATTTTTTTGAATTGCAATAAGCCACAAAATCAGTTATTCACAGAGCTCTAGTCTAGAACAATGCCTAGATCTTTTCCCCAAGTAGTTAATTTAGTATGTATGATTAGTTCAAATTCTTGTATTTACATACATTGAATTTCATCTGCTGTAGAGTTGTCCACTCACTAAGCTTAGCTAGGTTCTTCTGTAATTCCTCTCAGTTTTCTCTCAACTAATTATTGCAGAGCCTTTCACATTCAGGTTATTGGTTTAAGTTTAGCTTAGGTCTGTGGTTCTCAACCTCATTTTAATGGGGTTACAAGGGCTTGCATTAGACTTGCTGATGGGGCTCAAGTTACAGGGCCCCGCCTAGGGCTGAAGCCCTTGGGCTTCTGCTTTGGCCCCCATGGCCTAGGCAGTGGGGCTCAGGCTTTGGCCCCTCTATGCGCAGTGGTGGGGCTTAGGCAGGCTTGGGGCTTCAGTCACCCCTCCTGAAGTGGTGTAGTAATTTCTCTTGTCAGAAAGGGGTTGCGAAACAATGAAGTTTGAGAACTCCTGGCTTAGATAATTGGTGACAGAAATGTACCACAGAATCATAGAATATCAGGGTTGGAAGGGACCTCAGGAGGCCATCTAGTCCAACCCCCTGCTCAAAGCAGGACCAAGCCCCAGACAGATTTTTGCCCCAGATGGCCCCCTCACGGATTGAACTCACAACCCTGCGTTTAAGCAGGCCAGTGCTCAAACCACTGAACTATTCCTCCCCCTCACAGTTGTTTGGTCTGTGTGAAATGAGGTATTTGGCCCATTTGGCAGTCAGTCACTCTTTTTCTATCACTGAGTATACTTTCTCGCGGGGGAAGAGTTTCCGGCTGATATATCTACTTCTTGAGAAAGGACTGCCGCTAGTCCTGTGTCCAATGCATCTATTTGTTGCATAAATTCCTTTTAAAAGTGTGGGCTATACACCACTGGGTGTCTGCAGAGTATGGCCTTGAGTTTTTGAATAGCATTTTTGCAGGTGGGTGTCCATTGCACCCGTCTTGGGGCAGTGTTCCTATTTAAGTCAGTTAGCGGGGCCACTATGGTGGTGAAATGGAGTATAAACTGGCATAGTAGCCAGCGAAGTCTAGCAAGGCATGCACTTGCCTTTTGGTCATCAATGTCTTATGTGCCTGTAAGGCATGAACTTTATCCACCAAAGGATGGACTTGCCCTCCACTATCAGAGGGGTAGCCGTGTTAGTCTGAATCTGTAAAAAGCAACAGAGGGTCCTGTGGCACTGTTAGTCTTAAAGGTGCCACAGGACCCTCTGTTGCTTTTTGCCCTCCACTGACTGTGTCCCAGATAATGGGCTTCTTCCTTCCCTATTTCTCATTTAGCGGGGTGTACTGTTAACCCAGCTTCTCTCAGTGATTGGAGAATGGCGGCTACTTTGTTCAGACTGGGAGTCCCAATCTCTGCTAGAGATGACTGCATCGTCCAAGTATGCTGCTGCATGCTGACTGCCCTGCTGGAGTAATCGGTCAATAAAATGTTGGAAAGTGGCTCCTGTCCTGTGTAACCCGAAGGGCATGGTCTTAAAATGAAATAGCACCAAGCGGTGTAGAAAAAGCCGTCTTCTGGGAATCTGGCATTAAAGGGACCTGCCAATATCCCTTTCTCAAATCCAAAGTGGTGATGTATTGAGGTTCTCCCAGTAGGACTAGGAGTTCATCCGCTCGCGGCATGGAGTCGGCGTCAAATTTATAAATTGCTTCACTTTTCTGAAATCTATGCAAAATGTAGTGAGCCACCTGGCTTTGGGACCACCATGATAGGACTCCTCCAGTCACTCTGGGACTCTGTCACCCCAAGTTGTAACATGGTCCTGATCCATTTCTCGATGGCCCCCCTCAACTTGTTGGGGATTGGTTGGAGCCCTTCTGTATTACTTTACCTGGTTTTGCATTAATGCGATGTTGTGCCAGAAACATTTTCCTGGGGACAGCTGAGAATATGTGGGAAAGTGGCCATCAGTTGGAGTGCCCTTGCTTTTGCTTATGGTTTAGATTCCTTCTGAGGGGTACTGAGCTTTCTTTTAGGCAGTCATCAACTTCAGGTCCTAGTTCTCATCCTTCCAGGTAAGGTTTTCCTTGGCTTTCCAGGGCTTCAGTAAACTTGGTGTTCTTTTATTCTTCCCTAGTTGTTTGACCATATAGCCCACAGTCCCCACTTTCTTTATCACCTTTATCACCTTGAAAGGGCCTTGCCACTTGGCCATTAACTTTGATTCCGAGCTTGGAAGAAGTAACAGCACTCTGGCGCCCGGCTGGAAGACGAACACCCTTGCTCCTTTATCATTGTTGCTGTTCCTGTCCTTCCTTGAGATTTTCGGTAGTGTATGTGCCCATAGCCTCCAGTCTCTCATGTAACTTTAAAACATAATGCACTAGGTTTTCAGCTCTTGGTGCTTGGCTTTCCCAGATTTCGCATACCAGGTTGAGTATACCCCTTGGTTGTCATTCATATAACCATTTGAAGGGTGAGAACCCTGGTGCGGCTTGGGGAAAAGAGTAAGGCTGGGAGAAGTTGGTCCCAGTGTCAGAGATCCTGAGCAATGAATTTTCTTGAGCATGTTGGAGTGTCTGATTGAATCTTTCTGTTAAACCGTCTGTCTGCAGGTGATACACACATGTGCCTAATGCCTTGATTTTTAATAGTTCTCATATTTCTTTCATCAGCCAGGATGTGAAATTTGTCCCCTGGTTTGTCAGGATCTCTTCAGGTAACCCTACCCACGTGAAGACCTTCATCAGTTCATTAGCGATAGTCTTAGCAGTTGTAGACTGGAGTGGTATTGCTTCTGGGTATAGTCCACACTGACAAATATATGCTTATGTTCAGTGTCACTCTTCTCTAGAGGGCCTATAAGGTCAATTCCTATTCTTTCAAAGGCAGAGGTACTAGGGGAGCCTACAGGATTCCCTTAGGGGCTGTCAATTGGCATTCGGGACATGAGGCGCAGAAATTCTCGACTTCCTTAAAGACTCCTGGCCAAAAGTATCAGGCCAGGATCCTAACTGCATCTTGTCTTCCCCAAGATGTCCTGCACATGGGGTAGCATGCGCCAGCTGCAGTAATTCGCAGCAATTTATCCACAGTATTAGCAATTGTGTCTGTATCTCTTGTGTCTGCTTGTCTTGATCTGCACAATATAACAAGTCCATTTAAGGGCAAAGTAGGGGTATTGCCTTTAGGGGATCAACTTCGCTGTCGTCTATCGTGAATAACGTAGCTGAAGTCGACGTACTTAGATCTACCTACGAGGAGAGCGCTTCGGGATCGATTTATCATGTCTAGAGTAGAAGCAATAAATCAATCTCCGCTGGATTGTTCGCTGCCCACCGATCCGGCCGGTAGTGAAGACATACCCTAAGGAAAATTTGTATTGTTCTTTGGAATTATTTCTTCTTGATTTTTGTTTTTATGCATTCCAAGATTTCTTCTGTCTGACTCCGTACAAATGAATTGTTTTTAGCTCGTAACCATTGAAAAGACACCTCATTCTTGCCATGTCTCCACTTACAGAAGTGCTTTCTGGGTATACTTCTTGCCTTTGGCATCTTGGTGACATTATGCGATGCGTGTTGGTCGTCTTATGAACAAAATGACCCATTGAAATCTACCAAAGGTAAGAACCACAAACACTCTCTCTGACTTGGTCTATGTTAGCTGATCGCCATTGAGAATAGCCAAGAAAGATATGAAAGAGGGATCAAGAGGGGAATGTAGGAGACCTCCCAAATTATATAATTAGAGTGGGAGGCAGTGGGCAAGAAGTGTGCACAGAAAGCATCACAGACAGCAGACATCCAATGGATTTGACTCAAGCAAGTAGCTTTTGTGTGTTCTGATGCTGTGTAGCGACAGTGTCCATTCTATTTGGATCCCCTTCCCTTTCTGTTCTATTCCAAAGAATCAAAGAATAACATGAATCCAAACTTTAAATAAGAGACACAAGCCCCAGTACAGCGATTCCACATGTGTAGGTTTTCTAGTGGGTTTGGAGGCCATCATTTTGTTCAAGCAGACTCCCACTGGAGTTGATGGCAGTTTTCAATGCATTATTCTGGCAGGATACAGCCCCAGTTATTTGCTGCTCAGTGTCACAAAAGATTTGTCCCACGAGTACAGAAAACGTGCTCTCGTGCTCTCAAAGTAGTAAACGAGGCTGAAATGTAACTCAGGTGAACACAAGAGTGGAGGGAACTACATTTCAACGGAACCCTACCAACACATGCCCATTAGTTCAACAGAACCTGTAGCGTCTTTCCAGTGTGAAAGCCACATGATGCTCTCGCCAACCACACTTTGAATAAACACACTCCCAAAGTCACAGCTCCACCAAGAGATCTTTTCCACCCACTGGGTTAATGGCTGCATTCTCCTTAGCTTACATCCTACCCACTGGTATTAGAGGCAGCCTTGCTGGAAACATATCGAGTTGCCTGGCTGTATGGTTTTCTTTAGAGCTGCTTGTGACACTCACACATCCCTTGTTTAGTGCTGATCCAGAACTTGGCGCTGTACAACAAACGTTAATACAGTCCCTTTCCACGTTAGTTAGAGGATCTTCAAGAGTTTTAGAAAGTGTGCATATATCCTGGGGTAGAATATGGTCACAGGTGTCTATCACCACACAGAACTGGACAGGAAGTGATGGGGAATACTTTATCCAGTTGTAATTGTATGGGGAATGAAGTTACTGAAATTTGATCTGGTCACTGCGACTAACACCCCTAGCTTTATGAAAAATGCCACAAGATTTCTGATGATCAGAGAGGAAGGATAGTCCAGTGGTTAGGATTTTAGCCAGGACATGGAGAACTGCGTTAAATTCACTGCTCTGCCACAGATTTCATGTGTGACCTCAGGCAAGTCACTTAGTTTCTCTCTGCCTCAGTCTCCTATCTGTAAAATGGGGATAATGGCACTGCTCTACCTCACAGAAGCATGAGGAGGATAAATACCCTAAAATGTCCTGCACCTTGTTGCTTACATACTGCAAGCTGTTCCCCCTATGAGAGAGAAAGCAGCATATGAATTATTAGCAGGAATGGGAAAATTAGCAGGAATTGGAAAATTTCCTTTGCAAATTTTGCTCATGTTAAAAAAATACGGCCTCCATGTTTAGGAGAGGAGCTCAGATTTCTGGAGTTTGATTTTCATTTTTCTAGCAGCGATGTCTCAGGCCAGGCCTGACTCAACTGGCTAGAAAGGAGAAGATGTAATCAGTGGTGGATTAGCCACTGGGCCAATTGGGGGACCCTGGAAAAATGGGCACCCCTGTGCGCTGACCTGGTATGCCCGCCCACCCAGTGCTTCTGCTGGGGAGTGGGGTCGGGGTGCAGGGACTTGTCCTGCTCTGCCCATCTGGTGCTCCTGCTGGGGAGCGGGGGAAGACCTTGTGCCCCGATTCCGCTCCTTGGCAGGAGTGTGGGGGGAGGGGCAGGGGGACTGCAGGTGGAAGGGGAGGGGAACGGCCCCTACTTGCTCTGGCCCAGGCCCCACAAATGCGTAATCTGCCTCTGGATGTAATGTCTTAAAAACTCCCTAAGGCTGCTGGTCTAAGTTCTCCTAACTCCCCAGACTGCTCTCCCCTTCTCTCCAAGAGGGAAACAAGGGCCCAGTGCCTTGACTGTAGTTTTCCCATCTTCT
>NW_020702291.1:0-1134 GCF_002925995.2 Terrapene triunguis | reverse complement strand
TTTTTCCCCCTTCCATCCCCTACAGCTATAGCACCTGCAACAGCCAGACTGACAAGGACATGGCTTCTATCGACCACTAGGAAACTGGCAAACCTGAGGGGGCAAAAAAAGACCACTCGGGACGAAATGTTTGCAGAACTCATGGCGGAGTCTCAGAGGAAAACCAGCCTGGCTGAGAGGCAGACGCAGTACATGAGGACCCAGAGGGAGAAAGAAATGCAGCTGTCCCAGGACATCATAACATTGACCAAGGATAGCATTGCAGTGCTCAGGAACAGCATCGCGATAGCCGAGGCAACTCATGGACTCTTTCCTGAACCAGAATGCTCTCCTTCAAAACATGCTCCTGTTATGCCAGCAGTCCCTTACTTTGGTTCCCAGCCACGTCCTTCAGCCCCTGGACAATATTGGCTACTGGACCCGCAGCAACTTCTCTCTGCTGTACCCCCACAGCAGTGTTAGCAATGGCACTTCCACTCTCAGAATCAACCTCTTGGCACCAGGAACACCAGCTCTTGGGATCTCAGCACTTGGGAGCCTTGCAGCGCTCCCAACAATTTTGACAAGAGGCGGCAGAGGGAAGATGGATACTCATCTGTGACTTTAAGGCCCTCTCCCCCGCATACACACATCTTGTTCTGTTTGTACTGTTGCACTCTGTTTGTTTGGGGTTTTTTTCGTGCTGTTGCTTTAATTAAAGGTTTGCTTTACAAAAATACTATATTTTTCCATTGGTTCGATTAAAGCTTTATTTTTGGTTTTGTTATTGCTGTCTCCTAATAAAAAATTAAAATCCATTCATTGAGTCATCGTTGCATTTAACTCACAAAATCCTTTAAATAAAGCTTTAAATATATTCATAGCATTTAACAAAAGTACATAGAGAATGTTCCATTTCCACCACCCTTACACAACACTTCAGTGCTTACAATGTACCCATCCCCCTCCACGGGTTCAAAATACGTGGCATTCCTCACAATATTCCCCTGAGTGTCAGTGTTTTCTGTGGGACGCTTTGCTGGATGCTGAAATTGCTGAGCAAGTCTCTGCACCTCAGCCTCCCACTCATTAAGGCTTTCTCCCTTGCTTGCAAAACATCATGCAGAACACCGCATGCAGTTATAGTGGTCGGAA
>NW_020702290.1:0-1427 GCF_002925995.2 Terrapene triunguis | reverse complement strand
TTTTTCCCCCTTCCATCCCCTACAGCTATAGCACCTGCAACAGCCAGACTGACAAGGACATGGCTTCTATCGACCACTAGGAAACTGGCAAACCTGAGGGGGCAAAAAAAGACCACTCGGGACGAAATGTTTGCAGAACTCATGGCGGAGTCTCAGAGGAAAACCAGCCTGGCTGAGAGGCAGACGCAGTACATGAGGACCCAGAGGGAGAAAGAAATGCAGCTGTCCCAGGACATCATAACATTGACCAAGGATAGCATTGCAGTGCTCAGGAACAGCATCGCGATAGCCGAGGCAACTCATGGACTCTTTCCTGAACCAGAATGCTCTCCTTCAAAACATGCTCCTGTTATGCCAGCAGTCCCTTACTTTGGTTCCCAGCCACGTCCTTCAGCCCCTGGACAATATTGGCTACTGGACCCGCAGCAACTTCTCTCTGCTGTACCCCCACAGCAGTGTTAGCAATGGCACTTCCACTCTCAGAATCAACCTCTTGGCACCAGGAACACCAGCTCTTGGGATCTCAGCACTTGGGAGCCTTGCAGCGCTCCCAACAATTTTGACAAGAGGCGGCAGAGGGAAGATGGATACTCATCTGTGACTTTAAGGCCCTCTCCCCCGCATACACACATCTTGTTCTGTTTGTACTGTTGCACTCTGTTTGTTTGGGGTTTTTTTCGTGCTGTTGCTTTAATTAAAGGTTTGCTTTACAAAAATACTATATTTTTCCATTGGTTCGATTAAAGCTTTATTTTTGGTTTTGTTATTGCTGTCTCCTAATAAAAAATTAAAATCCATTCATTGAGTCATCGTTGCATTTAACTCACAAAATCCTTTAAATAAAGCTTTAAATATATTCATAGCATTTAACAAAAGTACATAGAGAATGTTCCATTTCCACCACCCTTACACAACACTTCAGTGCTTACAATGTACCCATCCCCCTCCACGGGTTCAAAATACGTGGCATTCCTCACAATATTCCCCTGAGTGTCAGTGTTTTCTGTGGGACGCTTTGCTGGATGCTGAAATTGCTGAGCAAGTCTCTGCACCTCAGCCTCCCACTCATTAAGGCTTTCTCCCTTGCTTGCAAAACATCATGCAGAACACCGCATGCAGTTATAGTGGTCGGAAAAGACGGTTACTCACCGTTGTAACTGTTGTTCTTCGAGATGTGTTGCTCATATCCATTCCAAACCCGCCCCCCTTCCCCACTGTCGGAGTAGCCGGCAAGAAGGAACTGAGGGGGCGCTGGGTCGGCTGGGGTATATATCCAGCGCCATAACGGCGCCACTCTAGGGGGCTCCACAGCCGACCCACCGGGTGTTGCTAGGGTAAAAATCTTCCGACGATCGTGCACGCGGCGCGCACACACCTAACTGGAATGGATATGAGCAACACATCTCGAAGAACAACAGTTACAACGG
>NW_020702289.1:0-1160 GCF_002925995.2 Terrapene triunguis | reverse complement strand
CCCCCCCCAGCCTGAAGCCCCCTCCTACACCCCAAACCCCTCATCCCCACCCCAGAGTCCACACCCCTAGCCGGAGCCCTCACCCTTCCTGCACCCCAACTCCCTGCCCCAGTCCAGTGAAAGTGAATGAGGGTGGGGGAGAGAGAAGGGGGGAATATAGTGAGCAGGGCCTTGGAGAAGGGGCAGGGCAAGGGTGTTCGGTTTTGTATGATTAGAAAGTTGGCAACCCTACTGAAGGCACGAGTATCAACTGTTTTCAGGACCACTGCCCATCTGCCCATTTTCCTTCTCCTTCCCTCATCTGTCCTCCCTAGCAATGCCTCCCCCTGCTTTTAACATCTCAAAATGGAGGATGCCAGCATGGTGCAGTCACAATTGTCCCCATCCCCCTCCTGTTACAGATTTAAATAACAAAACCATTTATTTGTGCAAAGTTGAACATTTATTGAGACAGTGGTTACAGGAAAAAAAAAGTTTAGCTAGTGTTCATAGTTTACAGGAGGTATAAATGCTGGTAAAGGTACAAACTATACTGTTGCCTGCTGAGATACAAATGCCCTGCACCTTCTAACAGACAATCATTGCAGGACCTGATCTATTTTTTTCTGCACTTCCCCATGTCTCTGGGGGAGATGTACCAGAACTTAAGACTGATAAATTGCTCTATTTTGTTTTGCACATCATAGAGAATAGCCACACACCGATCCCACAGTTACAACTTGCCAGCTCCTTCCACTCTGGAAGAGCTTCTGAGACAGACTATCCTGGGGAACAGCTTTACAGTATATTTTGCTGGTGTGCCTTTTGCCTTTTTGAATAACACCAGTTTCTGCCTTCCAGTCACCCACCTCAGTATAATCTTAGAGAGTGAGGACAGCCTAAAGGAAATGTAGAGATCATCAGTATCTGGCTCAGCTCCTGGTGCCCCAGACACCATAAAAGCACCTTCACCACACAAATAAAATTGCAAAACCAAAATGGGAACAGCATAACTATCAATAGGAGACAGAAATCCCAATGTACCCAGCACCTCCTCACACTCAGACCACTTATCTCTGAGATTCCCCCAAGATTGGGAAGAGTCTCAGGGAGGTAAAGTCACATATATAATTTAAAAAAATGTTATGGCCTTCCTGAAATATGAATAATAAGTGATTTTT
>NW_020702288.1:0-5962 GCF_002925995.2 Terrapene triunguis | reverse complement strand
ACACATCTCGAAGAACAACAGTTACAACGGTGAGTAACCGTCTTTTCTTCTTCGAGTGCTTGCTCATATCCATTCCAGTTAGGTGACTCCCAAGCCCCACCTAGGTGGCGGGGTCGGAGTGAGACATTGCTGTGTGCAGAACCGCTGACCCGAAAGCAGCGTCGTCTCTGGATTGTTGCACCAGCGCATAGTGAGTAGCAAATGTGTGGACCGATGACCACACTGCAGCTCTACAAATGTCCTGGATCGGTACTTGAGCCAGGAAGGCAGTCGAGGAGGCCTGGGCCCTCGTGGAATGAGCGGTGAGGCGTGGCGTCGGTACACCGGCCAGGTCGTAGCAAGCACGAATGCAGGACGTGATCCAAGTGGATAGGCACTGAGAAGAGACCGGTGAGCCTTTCATCCGGTCGGCCACCGCAACGAAGAGTTGCGTCGTCTTCCTAAATGGCTTTGTACGGTCAATATAGAAAGCCAGGGCCCTGCGTACGTCCAAAGAGTGTAAACGCTGGTCTTGACGAGTAGCGTGCGGTTTCGGATGGAAGACCGGGAGGAAAATATCCTGGTTCACGTGGAAAGGTGACACCACCTTTGGCAGAAAGGCAGGATGGGGGCGAAGCTGCACCTTGTCCTTGTGGAACACCGTGTAAGGGGGCTCGGATGTCAGCGCCCTGAGTTCCGAGACGCGTCGTGCTGAGGTGATGGCTACCAGGAAGGCTGTCTTCCAAGATAAGTACAGGAGCGAGCAGGTAGCCAAAGGTTCAAACGGAGGCCCTGTGAGCCTGGAGAGGACGAGGTTGAGGTCCCACGTTGGAACCGGCTGTCGCTGCTGTGGGTATAGCCGGTCTAAGCCCTTGAGGAATCTAACGACCATCGGGTTCGAGAAGACCGAGGACGTGAGTTCCCCTGGGTGGAAAGCGGAAATAGCGGCGAGGTGAACCCTAATTGAGGATGTCGCCAAGCCTTGCTGTCTGAGGGACAGGAGGTATTCCAGTATCAAGGGGATAGGAGCCTGCGAGGGAGACGTAGCTCGTTGCTCACACCAGCAGGAGAACCTCTTCCACTTGGCTAAATAAGTGGTCCGCGTAGAGGGCTTTCTACTTCCCAGCAGGACCTGTTGGACGGCCTGCGAGCATTGCCGCTCTGAGCGACTCAACCATGAAGCATCCACGCCGTGAGGTGGAGCGACTGCAGGTCGGGGTGACACAGCCGGCCGTGGTCCTGAGAGATGAGATCCCGACTCAAGGGGAGCGTGATCGGCCTCTGTACTGACAGCTCTAGAAGTGTGGTGTACCAGTGCTGTCTCGGCCAAGCGGGAGCGACCAGAATTACCCGTGCATGGTCCCTGCGGATCTTGAGCAGCACCCTGTGGACCAGCGGGAATGGGGGAAAGGCGTAGAACAGATGGTCTTTCCACGCCATGAGGAAGGCGTCCGACCGAGAGCCCGGGGCTCGTCCGTGTAGGGAGCAGAATGCCTGGCACTTCCTGTTGGCCCGAGATGCGAACAGGTCGATCTGGGGAAACCCCCACCTCTGGAAAACGGAATAGATGATGTCCGGGCGAATCGACCACTCGTGCGTTTGGAAGGACCTGCTGAGACGGTCTGCCAGCGTATTCTGGACTCCAGGCAGGAATGACGCCGTGAGATGTATCGAGTGGGCGATGCAAAAGTCCCACAGGCGAATGGCCTCTTGGCATAGGGGAGATGAGCGGGCTCCGCCTTGCTTGTTGATGTAAAACATGGCCGTGGTGTTGTCGGTGAGAATCAGCACGCAACGGCCCTGTAGGAAGTTGAGGAAAGCCTGACAAGCCAGGCGCACTGCCATCAGCTCTCGGACGTTGATGTGCAGGGCTAGTTGGGACGCCGACCACAGGCCTTGGGTATGATGCTCCCCCAGGTGAGCGCCCCATCCTAGAGATGAAGCGTCCGTAACTAGGTGGAGGGAGGGCTGTGGGGCGTGAAAGGGTACTCCTGCACAGACCGCCGTGCGATCCGTCCACCATGTGAGGGAGGCCAAGACTGCGGTCGGAACCGTGACCACTACGCTCAGGTCGTCTCGATGAGGACGGTAAACCGATGACACCCAAGTCTGCAATGGGCGAAGTCGCAGTCTGGCGTGCCTGGTTACGTAGGTGCACGAGGCCATGTGGCCCAAGAGGGCAAGGCATGTCCTTACGGTGGTAGTTGGAAAGGCCCTGAGTCCTTGAATGGCGCTTGAAATGGTATGAAAGCGGCTGTCTGGCAGGATGGCTCGGGCATGTCTGGAGTCCAGGATTGCTCCAATGAACTCTATTCTTTGAGTTGGTACTAGAGTGGACTTCTCTCTGTTGAGTAGAATGCCCAGCTCGTGGAAAGTGCGTGTCACTATGTGGACATGGGCCTGCACTTGGTCTCTGGTGCGGCCGCGTACCAGCCAGTCGTCCAAGTACGGGAACAGCTGTATCCCTTGTCGACGAAGGAAGGCCGCGACGACTGCCAGACACTTTGTGAACACCCTGGGAGCCGAGGACAAGCCGAAGGGAAGGACTGCGAATTGGTAGTGCACCCTGTTTACTACAAATCGCAGGAAGCGCCTGTGAGGCGGATAAATCGCTATGTGGAAATAAGCGTCCTTCATGTCGAGGGCGGCAAACCAGTCTCCAGGATCCAGTGAAGGGATGATGGTCCCCAATGATACCATGCGGAACTTCAACTTTACTATGAATTTGTTGAGCCCGCGCAAGTCTAAGATGGGCCTTAGACCCCCTTTTGACTTGGGTATCAGGAAGTAGCGGGAGTAAAACCCCCTGCCCCTTAGCTCCGATGGAACCTCCTCTATGGCCCCCATAGCGAGGAGCCCAAAAACCTCCTGTGTAAGGAGTTGCTCGTGAGAAGGGTCCCTGAAGAGGGACGGGGAGGGGGAGTGGGAGGGGGGGGGGCGAGGAAAACTGGAGGGCGTATCCCCTTTCCACCGTGCGAAGGACCCAACGGTCCGAGGTTATACGGGACCAAGCACGGTGGAAGCGGGAGAGGCGGTCCCGGAAAGGGGGAGTCGGATCCTGGGTACCGGTCGTGGTGCCGTCCTCGACCGCACCTTCAAAAGGCTTGTCTAGGCCCTGAAGGTGGCCTAAACTGGCCCTGGTTCTGACCGGGTTGAGGGCCGGTCGACCTTCTCCTACCACCTCGACCCCGCCTCCTAGCAAAGTCCTGTCTTGGACGAGGCGGGGGAGGGTAGAACCGCTGAGGCTGTGGCCTGAAGGGCCTGCGCTGAGGCCCTGGGACATGCATCCCCAGGGAGCGCATCATTGTGCGAGAGTCCTTCAGGTTTTGGAGCCTCGAGTCTGTTTTCTCCGAAAAGAGGCCCTGGCCCTCAAACGGTAGATCCTGCAGGGTCTGCTGCAGTTCCGGCGGCAAGCCCGACACCTGGAGCCAGGAGATTCGGCGCATTGCTATCCCCGACGCCAGGGTCCTAGCGGCCGAGTCCGCTATATCGAGGGACGCCTGTAGGGAGGTGCATGCCACCCGCTTGCCCTCCTCTACCAGGGCCCCAAACTCGTCCCTCGAGTCCTGGGGAACCAGTTCTTTAAATTTCCCCATCGAGGACCACATATTGAAGCCGTAGCGGCTCAGTAGCGCCTGCTGGTTCGCTGCCCGCAATTGCAGTCCGCCAGCCGAATACACCTTGCGGCCGAACAAATCGAAGCGCTTAGCGTCCTTCGATTTGGGCGCAGCGGCCTGCTGGCCATGGCGCTCCCGTGCATTCACTGAGGAAACCACCAGTGAGCACGGTTGGGGGTGAATGTACAGATACTCATGATCCTTTGATGGGACAAAGTATTTTCTCTCAACCCCTCTGGCCGTGGGTGGAATAGAGGCCGGGGTCTGCCAGATAGTAGTGGCGTTGGCCTGGATGGTGCGGACCAGCGGTAATGCCACCCTGGATGGAGCATCCGCTGAGATGATCTGCACTATCGGGTCATGGACCTCCGCAACCTCCTCCACCTGGAGGTCCAGATTGCGAGCCATGCGCCGCAGTAGGTCCTGGTGGGCCCGAAGGTCTATCGGGGGCGGCCCGATGGACGACGTGCCCGCTACGGCCTCATCAGGAGAGGACGAGGAAGATGCCCCCGGTGGCAAGGGGTCCAATGGTTGGTCCTGCTCCAGGTGCTCCTGGTGTTGGGCATCTCCTGCCCCCTGGTCAGGGGCCTCTGCAGGTGCGGGCACTGGAGCCTCCACGTCCCTTGGAGGAGGGCGGGAGATGGTAGACTCCGGGGCCCTGGTGTCCGAACGGCCAGAGCGGGAAGCCGACAGGGGAGCTCCCTGAGCTTGGTGGTAGGCCCAAGGAGTCCAAAAGGACCAATGCGCAGGCCCTTGCATCGGGTCCTCGGTCTCCTGCAGGTGGCCGGGCTCCACCGTCTCAGATGACCGGGACGCCGATCTCGACGGCCACGGCGGTGCCGAACCCGATGCCGTCGGCACCGGATGGTACGGTGCCGATCGGTGCCGACCGTAAGGGGACCTGTCCCTGCGTTGTTCCGGCGAACGGTGCCGGGACCTGGACCGGTGCCGATAGTCCCTCCGGTGCCGGGATCCCGATCTGGAACGTGACGACGATCTGGAGGAGGCGTGGTACCGGGAGCGGCCTCTCGAGCCCGAGCGGCGCTCATACCGGTGCCGGGAGCTGCGCCTCGACCCCGATCGGTGCCGGTCGTCACGGCGGTGCCGGGATGTTGAACGGCGCCGCGAGGAAGATCTGGGCCGCGAGTACGACCGGTGCCGAGGTGACCCTCGGCGCCGGGACTCCGAGCGGCGTCGGGACCTGCTTCGGGATCTGGAGCGGTGCCGAGAGACTCGTGCTGGCGACGGTGGGCGCACCAGGGCAGGCTTGCCTCTGGACTGCAGCACGCGTGGAGCCACCGGTGCCGGGAGTTGCGACGGCGCCGGCTCCGTGAGGGCGATCAGGTCTCTCGCCGTGGCAAAGGTCTCCGGGGTGGAAGGGAGACAAGGTTCCACCACCAGCCTTGGTGGTGAAACAGTCCGCACCGGACTCAACGGCCTCGGTGCCGGAGTCGACGGTGTGGCCGCCTGTCTTTGGCGGTCCAGCTGCGGACGCGGCTCTACCCCCGGCACCGGGGGAGCCTGTATCTTCGCGGCAGCAGCGTCCCGTGTCTTAGCGGTCTTCTTATGGCCCGGCGAAATGGATCGGTGCCGAGGCTCTTTGGGCGGGCGCGGTGCCGACGTCGGTCGGTGCCGGACAGTCTTTTCTGCCGCACCGGTCGGGCCCGCCGGGGCGCTGCGCACCGAAGCGCTCGGTGCCGGGACAGGGCGCGCCGAGGGAGGATCCGGACTCAGCGCCGCCTCCATGAGGAGCTGTCGGAGCCTAAAGTCCCGCTCCTTCCTTGTCCTCGGCTTGAAGGCCTTGCAGATAGGGCACTTATCTGCTGGATGAGTCTCTCCCAGGCACTTCAAGCAGGAGCTATGCGGGTCGCTAGTTGGCATGTGCTTCCCGCAGGACGCGCACGGCTTAAAGCCAGGAGCCTTGGGCATGGGCCCGGCTGCGCGCCGGGGGGAAAAGGGGAAAAACACCCCCTAAACCCCCGATAACAACTTATAACTATATATATATACACTATAACTAACTACTAACTAACTTGAACAACTATCTATATAACTAAATACAACAAGAGCAAAGAGAAGCTAGGGAGTGTGGAGATCAGCTAAGCCGCGCTCCACAGTTCCAACGACCGTCAGGGGCGGTAAGAAGGAACTGAGGGGGCGCTGGGTCGGCTGGGGTATATATCCAGCGCCATAACGGCGCCACTCTAGGGGGCTCCACAGCCGACCCACCGGGTGTTGCTAGGGTAAAAATCTTCCGACGATCGTGCACGCGGCGCGCACACACCTAACTGGAATGGATATGAGCAAGCACTCGAAGAAGAATGTTTTTTTCTGCTGTTTCCAATCTATTTCATAAACAGGAACAC
>NW_020702287.1:0-2186 GCF_002925995.2 Terrapene triunguis | reverse complement strand
ACACATCTCGAAGAACAACAGTTACAACGGTGAGTAACCGTCTTTTCCGACCACTATAACTGCATGCGGTGTTCTGCATGATGTTTTGCAAGCAAGGGAGAAAGCCTTAATGAGTGGGAGGCTGAGGTGCAGAGACTTGCTCAGCAATTTCAGCATCCAGCAAAGCGTCCCACAGAAAACACTGACACTCAGGGGAATATTGTGAGGAATGCCACGTATTTTGAACCCGTGGAGGGGGATGGGTACATTGTAAGCACTGAAGTGTTGTGTAAGGGTGGTGGAAATGGAACATTCTCTATGTACTTTTGTTAAATGCTATGAATATATTTAAAGCTTTATTTAAAGGATTTTGTGAGTTAAATGCAACGATGACTCAATGAATGGATTTTAATTTTTTATTAGGAGACAGCAATAACAAAACCAAAAATAAAGCTTTAATCGAACCAATGGAAAAATATAGTATTTTTGTAAAGCAAACCTTTAATTAAAGCAACAGCACGAAAAAAACCCCAAACAAACAGAGTGCAACAGTACAAACAGAACAAGATGTGTGTATGCGGGGGAGAGGGCCTTAAAGTCACAGATGAGTATCCATCTTCCCTCTGCCGCCTCTTGTCAAAATTGTTGGGAGCGCTGCAAGGCTCCCAAGTGCTGAGATCCCAAGAGCTGGTGTTCCTGGTGCCAAGAGGTTGATTCTGAGAGTGGAAGTGCCATTGCTAACACTGCTGTGGGGGTACAGCAGAGAGAAGTTGCTGCGGGTCCAGTAGCCAATATTGTCCAGGGGCTGAAGGACGTGGCTGGGAACCAAAGTAAGGGACTGCTGGCATAACAGGAGCATGTTTTGAAGGAGAGCATTCTGGTTCAGGAAAGAGTCCATGAGTTGCCTCGGCTATCGCGATGCTGTTCCTGAGCACTGCAATGCTATCCTTGGTCAATGTTATGATGTCCTGGGACAGCTGCATTTCTTTCTCCCTCTGGGTCCTCATGTACTGCGTCTGCCTCTCAGCCAGGCTGGTTTTCCTCTGAGACTCCGCCATGAGTTCTGCAAACATTTCGTCCCGAGTGGTCTTTTTTTGCCCCCTCAGGTTTGCCAGTTTCCTAGTGGTCGATAGAAGCCATGTCCTTGTCAGTCTGGCTGTTGCAGGTGCTATAGCTGTAGGGGATGGAAGGGGGAAAAAATCACTTATTATTCATATTTCAGGAAGGCCATAACATTTTTTTAAATTATATATGTGACTTTACCTCCCTGAGACTCTTCCCAATCTTGGGGGAATCTCAGAGATAAGTGGTCTGAGTGTGAGGAGGTGCTGGGTACATTGGGATTTCTGTCTCCTATTGATAGTTATGCTGTTCCCATTTTGGTTTTGCAATTTTATTTGTGTGGTGAAGGTGCTTTTATGGTGTCTGGGGCACCAGGAGCTGAGCCAGATACTGATGATCTCTACATTTCCTTTAGGCTGTCCTCACTCTCTAAGATTATACTGAGGTGGGTGACTGGAAGGCAGAAACTGGTGTTATTCAAAAAGGCAAAAGGCACACCAGCAAAATATACTGTAAAGCTGTTCCCCAGGATAGTCTGTCTCAGAAGCTCTTCCAGAGTGGAAGGAGCTGGCAAGTTGTAACTGTGGGATCGGTGTGTGGCTATTCTCTATGATGTGCAAAACAAAATAGAGCAATTTATCAGTCTTAAGTTCTGGTACATCTCCCCCAGAGACATGGGGAAGTGCAGAAAAAAATAGATCAGGTCCTGCAATGATTGTCTGTTAGAAGGTGCAGGGCATTTGTATCTCAGCAGGGAACAGTATAGTTTGTACCTTTACCAGCATTTATACCTCCTGTAAACTATGAACACTAGCTAAACTTTTTTTTTCCTGTAACCACTGTCTCAATAAATGTTCAACTTTGCACAAATAAATGGTTTTGTTATTTAAATCTGTAACAGGAGGGGGATGGGGACAATTGTGACTGCACCATGCTGGCATCCTCCATTTTGAGATGTTAAAAGCAGGGGGAGGCATTGCTAGGGAGGACAGATGAGGGAAGGAGAAGGAAAATGGGCAGATGGGCAGTGGTCCTGAAAACAGTTGATACTCGTGCCTTCAGTAGGGTTGCCAACTTTCTAATCATACAAAACCGAACACCCTTGCCCTGCCCCTTCTCCAAGGCCCTGCTCACTATATTCCCCC
>NW_020702286.1:0-1037 GCF_002925995.2 Terrapene triunguis | reverse complement strand
TTTCCCGCTGTGGCAGGATGGAATCCCAGGACGTACAGACCCTGACCCAATCCCCTCGCAGCCTCCCCTTGGGTAACCTGAACAACCCGAGGCCTTTGCTCTCTGTGGCGTATGAGGCATCGTTCTTGTAGCGCTTCTGGGAGCCCTTTTCAATCCCAGGAGGACACACACCGGGTACAGCCGTCCTACGGGCTGAAGGCCCATTTCCCCTGCTGTATCCACACACGTCCAGTGAGGGGCGCTGTGAGGTCTCCATCACTTGGGAGCTGGATGGTCCCTCACAGGAAAGCAGGCGACATGCAGAGAAGAAATAAAACCTTTAGCGCCGGATACTTGGTCCTCTTCCTTACATCAGTGCGACTCCACAGCTGCCAGTGGTCGCGCCCCATTCAATGGGGGAGCCAGTGGGACTCCCGTGGAATTACTGCTAACGCCTGGGCTGCGCGGAAAACGTATCCCAGCGTACACTGGTGAGGGGTGTGAAACCGCCCTAGCCCCTAGCCGGCATAGCTCTGACACCGAAACCCGCCGTGTAGACCCAGCTGTGTGGATGGAAGAGGGCTTCTGCCGGCAGGGCTGACATGGTTCAGGAAGGCGGTGTTCTCACACAGCAGACCTTCTCTGTCTGTCAGCGGACACTGTGTCTCCGCTACGGGGCTCTGCCTGATCCCCAGCTGGTGTCAATCGGCTGTAGCTCCGTTGGAGTCAATGGGCCAGATCCCAGCTGGGGTCAATGGGCCGTAGCTCCATTGAAGTCAATGGGCCAGATCCCAGCTGGGGTCAATTGTCCGTAGCTCCATTGGAGTCAATGGGCCAGATCCCCAGCCGGTGTCAATGGGCGTCGCTCCATTGGAGTCAATGGCCAGATCCCCAGCTGGTGTCAATGAGCGTCGCTCCATTGGAGTTAATGGCCCAGATCCCAGCTGCTGTCAATCGGCCGTAGCTCCATTGGAGTCAATGGTCAGATCCCAGCTGGTGTCAATGGGCGTCGCTCCATTGGAGTCAATGGGCCAGATCCCAGCTGCTGTCAATGGGCC
>NW_020702285.1:0-4910 GCF_002925995.2 Terrapene triunguis | reverse complement strand
TTGCCCTCTACCAGACTCCTGTACCCCACTGGTCTGGGTCTGTCACATATCCCTCCCCCCTGCTCAACGCCAAGGGGTTGGGCAGCTTGGGACGCCAGACAGTGCACACGTGACAAGCCATCGGCATTGCCATGACGGCTCCCTGCTCTGTGTTGCACACGGAACTGGAAAGGTTGAAGCGATAAGAACCATCTGGTCACCCTTGTGTTCTTCTCCTTGTTCCGCTGCATCCATTGAAGAGGGGCATGGTCGGTCACGAGGACAAATCTGCGCCCGAGCAGGTAGTAGCGCAATGTTTCCATGGCCCATTTTACAGCGAGGCATTCTCTCTCCACCACTGCATATTTTTGTTCCCTTGGAAGGAGTTTCCGACTGAGGTATAGAATTGGGTGTTTCTCTTCCCCAACCATCTATGATAGAACGACCCCCAACCCTACTTCCGATGCATCCGTCTGCAGGATAAACTCCTTGGTGAAATCAGGGGCTATCAGTACGGGGTTACTGCAGAGGGCAGTCCATAGGTCTGTGAATGCTTCCTCTGCTGCGTCAGATCATCTCACCAGATCAGGTCCACGGGCTTTCACTAGGTCTGTCAGGGGGCTTGCCCTTGTGGCAAAGTGGGGGATAAATCGTCGGTAATACCCCACCACACCTAGGAACGCCCGGACTTGTTTCTTGCGACTTGGTCGGGGCCAAGTTTGAATGGCCTCTAACTTGTTCACTTGGGGTTTTACCAGACCTTTTCCCACAATGTAGCCAAGATATTTGGACTCTGTAAACCCTACAGCGCACTTGTCAGGGTTTGCTGTAAGGCCAGCTCGCCTGAAGGTATCAAGGACTGCCTCCACCTTCTCCAGGTGGGTTTCCCAGTCTGGGGTATGAATGACCACATCGTCCAAGTAGGCAGCAGCATAACTGTTATTCGGGCGTAATAGCTTGTCCATGAGGCGCTGGAAGGTAGCTGGGGCCCCATGTAGTCCAGAAGGGAGGACAGTATATTGAAAAAGACCCTCTGGTGTAGAGAACGCAGTCTTTTCCTTTGCGTCTTCTGCAAGGGGAATCTGCCAGTACCCCTTTGTCAAGTCTAGGGTAGTCAAGTACCGGGCATTACCCAGACGGTCCACTAGCTCATCTATGCGAGGTATGGGGTACGCGTCGAACTGGGATACTTCGTTTAGTCGCCGGAAGTCGTTGCAAAATCTTGTGGTGCCATCAGGTTTGGGCACCAGCATGATTGGGCTGGACCACTGACTGTGGGATTCTTCGATGATCCCCAACTCCAGCATTTTATTTACTTCTGCTTTTATTTCCTCCCTTTTTGCCGCTGGCACCCGATAGGGCCTCATTGTTACTCTGGCCCCAGGGTTCGTGACGATGTGGTGATATGTCTCGGTTGTTCAACCCGGTTTTGTCGAGAACACATCTTGGTTCCAGAAGATCATCTCAGACACCTCATTCTTCTGGTCTGGTGTTAAATTGGGAGACACTCTCACCTGTTTGGAAGGCTTGTTTTCCTGGGTTAGGTCTTTTTGGACCGTTGTGCATGCCTCTTGTGCATGCCAGGGTTTCAGAAGGTTAACGTGATAAATCTGTTCTTGTTTTCTGCGTCCTGGCTGCTGCACCTTGTAGGTTACTTCCCCAACGGGTTCAACCACCTCATAGGGCCCCTGCCATTGGGCCAGAAGCTTGCTTTCTGCTGTGGGTACCAACACCATAACCCGATCCCCTGGTTGGAACTGTCGCACTTTTGCCTGGCGATTGTAATGGGTTTGCTGGGCCTCCTGTGCCTTCTCCAAATGTTCCCGTACAATAGGGGTAACCCGGGCTATCCGGTCTCACATCTGCATTACATGCTCTATTATATTTCTCCCCTCATTGGGTTCCTCTTCCCAGATCTCTTTGGCAATATCTAGTATGCCACGGGGGTGACGCCCGTATAATAACTCGAAGGGGGAAAACCCAGTTGAGGCCTGAGGTACCTCCCGGATAGCGAACATAAGGTAGGGTAGTAGGGTGTCCCAATCCTTCCCGTCCCGACTTACCACCTTCCTTATCATAGCCTTGAGGGTTCAGTTAAACCTTTCTACCAACCCATCAGTCTGCGGATGGTAGACCGAAGTTCTCAGGGTATGTATATGGAGCAGCGTACAGAGGTCCTTCATTAGCTTCGACATAAATGGGGTTCCTTGGTCGGTTAATATCTCCTTCGGTAGCCCCATTCGGGCAAAGATCCCCACCAGCTCTTTGGCTATAGTTTTAGAGGCCGTGTTCCGCAGGGGGATGGCTTCTGGGTAGCGAGTAGCATAGTCCAAAACAACAAGTATATATTGGTGGCCCCGAGCCGTCTTCTCCAGGGGTCCCACTAGGTCCATGGCTATTCGCTCGAAGGGGACCTCTATGATGGGAAGGGGTACTAAAGGTGCCCTCAAGTGGGGACGGGGACTGTGCAGCTGACACTGTGGGCAGGAGGTACAGTACCTCCGCACTTCTTCATGTACTCCGGGCCAGAAGAACCATCGTAGGACTTGTGCCAGGGTCTTCTCTACCCCCAAATGCCCCCCCAAAAAGATGACTATGAGCAAGACTTAATACAGCGTTCTGGTGTTTTTGAGGTACTAGGATCTGCTGTACCTTCTGCCCCTGTACTGGTGCAACCCGGTATAAGAGATCCTTCTTCATTATGAAGTAGGGTCCTGGTCCCTGGGTTTTCCCTTCCACGGGGACCCCATCTATTTCAGTCACTTCCTTCCTAATGTTGTCGTACCTTGGGTCTTCTGCCTGGTCCCGTCCAAAATTTCCTCTCCCGGGGCTAATCTGCCCAAGATCTAGGGGCCCAGTCTCTGTTGCCTCTACTGGTTCAGAAGCATTAGGGTGGGGGTCAGACTCAGGTGCTTCTCCCTCCTGTGTGGCCTCCTTTTCAACTGCGCGGGTCCGCCTACCTACAAGAGCGACCCTCTGGTTTTGGGTCAGTATTCGGGTTCCCAAGGCCTTAGCTGCCCTTCTTTCCCTTTTTGTCTTTCTACCCTGTCTGGGAGTGGAGAACAACTCTGGGGATATTTCAGAGAAGATTGGGGGTTGACAGTCTGCTGTGGATGCCTCACCAATTTTAGGGTCCCCATCTTTCTCCAATCCCCCTACTGGGAGTAAGTTTCCAAACCCTGGGAAGTCCCTCCCTATGAGCACCGGGTATGGGAGTTTAGGGACTACACCTGCTGCTACCTCAGTAGTGTTCCCTTGGATCTCGATTTTTACTGGGATGGTGGGGTAGTAACTAACTGTCCCATGGACACATGTTATCCCCGTACGTTTAGCCTGCAGCAGTTGACTACGCTTCACAAGCTTCCCTGAGATAAGCGTGATAGCACTCCCCGAATCAACCAGTGCCGTGGTCCCTACCCCATTTAGTTTCACTGGTCTGGTATACATATGTGGGGTTAGTGAGACCCCCACAATGTGGATTAGGGAGCATGGATCTGTCCAGTTCCCCAGGTTACACTGCATAGGCTCCTCAGCATTGGGACACTGTGCAGCTATGTGTCCCCACTCCCCACAGGCATAACATCTGTATGGAGCCCTAGGCGTTCCCCGGTCTCTTGGTTTGGGCAGTCTAACATCACGATCCTCTTCTCCCTCAGTGCTCCGACTCTTTGTGGCCTCTGATGGGCCTTCAGCCTCTCTCTTTTTCCACCTGGGCCCTCCTGGTGGCCCAGTCACCCGAACTTTAGGGCTTGGTGCTGCTAGTTTAACCCGGTGTGCCTCTTCCTTAACTGGTCGGGTCAGCTCCCTCGCTGTCCTTCGCCTCTTTACCAGGGCGACAACCTCGTCATAGGTGGAGGGTTCGTTCTGGCTTACCCAGGCACGAAGGTCTGGTGGTAGTCCCCTCATGTATTGGTCGATGACCAGAACTGCTAGTATCTCTTCCGGACTCCGGGACTCTGTTTGCAACCACTTTCGTGCAATTGGGACCGCGAGGTTTTGTCTTCCTGGTACCTCCAACTGTGATACTGCTGGCCCCGCACTGCTGTCATTATCCCAGATCTGGCCAGGATCTCTGCTTTCAGCTGGGGGTAGTCTGCCGCAGCCTCTTCAGGCAGATAATGGTAGGCCTTCTGGGCCTCCCCACACAGGAATGGGGTAAGGATGCCAGACCACTGATCTCGAGGCCAGGCCTCCCGTAGGGCTGTCCTCTCAAAGGCCAGAAGGTATGCCTCTACATCATCCTCCCGTGTCATTTTCTGCAGCCAATGGCTGGCCCATATGAGCCGCGTCCCATCATGGCCACGATTCAGCTCTGTAAGGGATTTTACCTGGTTTACCAGTTCCCACAACATAGCTCGGTCTTGAGCAGCCTGGTCCATCAGAAGGCGATTAGTCTCTTGCTGCAGCCGTACTGCCCCCTGTTGGGCGGCTGCCTGGACACGGGTAGCCTCCTTCTGGGCCGCCGTAGCTTGTATCAGCGCCCGCACTACGTCATCCATTGTGGTGAAAAAAATAAACCCTCTCCCTTTTTTTTTTTGTTTTTTTTTTGTTTTTTTAAATGACCCTCCTTCTTCTGCCGCGCTGTGCACCCCAAGATCCCACTCCTGACACCAGTGTGACAAAGTTCTTCCTCTATCTTGGTGGGTCCTGCACTTATTGACGGATTTTCTTGCCTCAGAGATTCACCATGTGGGTTGGGGAACAGCCCAGAGACCTTCCCCTCTGGAAGAACCCACAGTCCAGGTCAATTGGGAGGTTTGGGGGGAACTCGGGCCCGCCCTCTACTCCAGGTTCCAGCCCAAGGCCCTGTGGACTGCAGCTGTCTATAGTGCCTCCTGTAACAGCTGCATGACAGCTACAACTCCCTGGGCTACTTCCCCATGGCCTCCTCCAAACACCTTCCTTATTCTCACCACAGGACCTTCCTCCTG
>NW_020702284.1:0-1059 GCF_002925995.2 Terrapene triunguis | reverse complement strand
CAAGACACTGTAAATGCACCTGAAGCTGGGTTTGAAACCGTCACGCTCTAGAAGCCCCTTCCCCAGGCTTGGGCACTGTAGTGAGTCCATATTGGTTAACCGGGAAGTGGGCGGGTAGAGCTGCCTCCAACCCCAGCGTGGGCGGAGCCACCGGGTCTGGGGCCTGCCCCTCCGAGGTCACGGCCCCGACCCAGAAGTATAAAAGCCCGCCGCCAAACCTCAGTAGAGGCCAGCCCACCGGAGAGAGCAGATGTCCTGGGCCGAGCTCCCGGTTGGGAGACAGCGGCAGGCCGCGAACCGCCTGCTAACGGCCCGCGCCAGTCAAGCCTCCCTCTCACCAGGTACCCTGAGGAGGACTGGCCCAGCCTGCCCCGGACCCGGCACCCCGAGGAGGACTGGCCCAGCCTGCCCCGGACCCAGCACCCCGAGGAGGACTGGCCCAGCCTGCCGCGGCCCAGCTATCCCGAGGGGGACTGGCCCAGCTTGCCCCAGACCAACGGCCCCGACGAGGAGTCGAGTCTGCCCCGTGCCAGCTATCCTGGGGAAGAACTGCCGGACCAGCCCCCAAGCCCTGCTCCCGAGGAGCCGATGCTACTGGACTGGCCCGAACCCAGCACTCCCTTCGAGGTAAGCCCCGAGGGGGAACACGGAAGTGGCCCGGGGGTAGCCAACCCAGGTCAGGCAGCAGAGGCCTGTGAGCCGATGTCAGTGTGTTTCGGTCAGGATACCCCACTGACTGGCAGCGACAGCAATCGCTGCTAGGGCCCCGGGCCGGGACGCAGTGGAGTGGGTGGGCCTGCGTCCCCCCCTGCCACCCGCACATACGGGTGGCAGGCTTCCCCCTCACCCGACGCTCAGGCAGGAGCCTGGGCTTACCTTTACTGCTTGGTTGCTCAATCCCTGCCACTTAGGGCTTGGGCTGTGACCGCTTGTGCCCCGCCCTGACCCAGGGCCTGGGCCCATGGACTGCCTCTGTGCTCAATCCCTGCCACTTAGGGCTTGAGCTGTGACTGCTTGTGCCCCGCCCTGCCCCAGAGGGCCTGGGCTCCTGAACTGTTT
>NW_020702283.1:0-6017 GCF_002925995.2 Terrapene triunguis | reverse complement strand
GTCAAGGCTGTATCCCCACTTTGAACTTTAGGGTACAAGAGTGGGGGCCTGCATGAGGACTCCTAAGCTTATCTACCAGCTTAGCTTTGGTCCGCTGCCACCATCACAAGAACTCCCTCCCTGGGAAGCCTTGAGAAACCTTTCACCAATTCCCTGGTGAACACAGATCCAAACCCCCTTGGATCTTAAAACAAGGAGAAATTAACCATCTCCCCTCCTTCCTCCCACCAACTCCTGGTGAATACAGATCCAAACCCCCTTGGATCTTAAAACAAGGAGAAATCAATCTGGTTCTTAAAAAAGAAGGCTTTTAATTAAAGAAAAAGGTAAAAATCATCTCTGTAAAATCAGTATGGAGAATACTTTACAGGGTAATCAAACTTAAAGAGCTCAGAGGACCCCCCTCTGTCTTAGGTTCAAAGTACAGCAAAACAAAGATAAACACTCTGGTAAAAGGTACATTTACAAGTTGAGAAAACAAAGTAAATCTAAGACGCCTTGCCTGTCTTTTTACTTACAAGTTTGAAATAGGAGAGACTTGTTTAGAAAGATGGGGAGAACCTGGATTGATGTCTGGTCCCTCTCAGTCCCAAGAGCGAACCACCCCTTAAAACAAAGAGCACACACAAAAGCCTTTCCCCCCCCCAAGATTTGAAAGTATCTTGCCCCCTTATTGGTCCTTCGGGTCAGGTGTCAGCCAGGTTACCCGAGCCTCTTAACCCTTTACAGGTAAAAGGATTTGGAGTCTCTGTACACAGAGAGCTGTTACCCTTCCCTTTATAGTTATGACACGCCCCCCAAATCACAGATAGTGTTGGACGTCCGGTTCCACACTGGCTGTGATTTCTTCCTGGAATTCTAGGAGAAAACAGAGTTAATAAGACACATGTACCTTTAGACATACTACTGATTATATAAAAACTAACAATATGTTTTATTCCAAGAACAATTGTTAACCAGTTAACTCTGGGAAACTTTCCCGGGAGAGTGCATCAGCCACTTTGTTAGAAGCTCCCGAAATGTGTTGTATTTCAAAATCAAAATCTTGGAGAGCTAAACTCCACCGAAGAAGTTTTTTGTTATTTCCCTTGGCGGTATGAAGCCACTGTAGCGCAGCATGGTCTGTTTGTAGTTGGAAACGCCGTCCCCAAACATATGGGCGTAGCTTTTCCAGCGCGTAGACAATGGCGTAGCATTCCTTTTCGCTGATTGACCAGTGGCTTTCCCTCTCAGACAGTTTCTTGCTGAGAAACACGACAGGATGGAATTCTTGATCCGGTCCTTCCTGCATTAAAACTGCTCCCACGCCTCGCTCGGACGCATCTGTGGTTACTAGGAACGGTTTGTCAAAGTCTGGGGCCCTTAGCACAGGGTCAGACATGAGTGTTGCCTTGAGCTGGTTAAAGGCCTTTTGACACTTATCAGTCCACTGAACTGCATTTGGCTGTTTCTTTCTGGTTAGGTCTGTCAGCGGGGCGGCGATTTGGCTGTAGTGTGGTACAAATCGCCTATAATATCCGGCCAAGCCTAAGAAGGATTGGACCTGTTTCTTTGACTTTGGAACCGGCCACTTTTGGATAGCATCCACTTTGGCCTGTAGGGGATTTATAGTTCCTTGACCCACCTGGTGCCCCAGGTACGTCACTCTGTTTTGGCCTATTTGACACTTTTTAGCCTTAACAGTTAGTCCTGCCTGTCGGATGCGCTCGAAGACTTTTTCCAGGTGCTCCAGGTGTTCTGTCCATGAATCAGAAAAAATGGCCACATCATCGAGGTAGGCAACTGCAGATTCTCCCAATCCCGCTAAGAGACCATCTACAAGTCTTTGGAAGGTGGCGGGTGCATTTCGCAACCCGAAAGGGAGTACATTGAATTCATACACCCCTGCCTGGGTGACGAAGGCTGACCTTTCCTTAGCGGGTTCATCTAGTGGTACTTGCCAGTACCCTTTGGTTAAGTCTAAAGTAGAGATGAATTGGGCATGTCCCAATTTTTCCAATAGCTCATCTGTGCGTGGCATTGGATAGTTGTCAGGACGAGTTACAGCATTTAGCTTACGGTAGTCCACGCAAAAGCGTATTTCCCCATCTGGTTTGGGAACTAGAACCACTGGAGATGCCCATGCACTGTTAGAGGGGCGGATTATACCCATCTGTAGCATGTCCTGGATCTCCCTTTGTATAGCAGTTTGGGCATGAGGTGACTCCCGGTAGGGTGGGGTTCTAATTGGGTGAGCATTACCTGTGTCAATGGAGTGGTATGCCCGTTCGGTCCGTCCTGGAGTGGCTGAGAAAATCGGTGCAAAGCTTGTGCACAGCTCCTTGATCTGCTGTCGCTGCAGACGTCCCAGGGTCGTGGAGAGGTTCACCTCTTCCACGCCACCATTCCTTGTTCCTTCGTAGTAGACACCTGCAGGCCACTCCGCGTCATCTGTTTCCTGGGCTGTAAACTGGCAAACGTTTAATTCTCTGGAATAAAAGGGCTTAAGAGAATTAACATGGTATACCTTAGGCTTTATGTTGGAGGTGGGGGAGGCTATGAGATAGTTAACAGCTCCTAGGCGCTCCTGGACCGTGAATGGTCCTTCCCACGACGCTTCCATTTTATGGGCCTGGAGCGCCTTTAAGACCATGACTTGGTCTCCTACTTTGAAGGACCGTTCTCTGGAATGTTTATCATAGCAGGCCTTTTGCTCTTCCTGAGCATCCTTTAGGTTTTCTTTAGCAAGGGCTAAAGAGTGTCGGAGGGTGTTTTGTAGGTTGCTTACAAAGTCTAGAATGTTAGTTCCTGGAGAAGGCGTAAACCCCTCCCATTGCTGCTTCACCAACTGTAATGGCCCCTTAACCTCGCGGCCATACACAAGTTCAAATGGTGAAAACCCTAAACTGGGATGTGGTACAGCCCTGTAGGCAAAAAGCAACTGCTGCAACACTAGGTCCCAATCATTGGAGTGTTCATTTATGAATTTACGTATCATGGCCCCCAAAGTTCCATTAAACCTCTCCACCAGACCATTGGTTTGATGGTGATGAGGGGTGGCAACCAAGTGATTCACCCCATGAGCTTCCCACAGGGTTTTCATGTTCCCTGCCAGGAAATTAGTTCCCGAATCTGTAAGGATGTCGGAGGGCCAACCTACCCTGGCAAAAATGTCTGCTAATGCCTGGCACACACTTTTAGCCTTGGTGTTGCTTAAGGGTACAGCTTCCGGCCATCGGGTAGCAAAATCCATGAAAGTCAGTACGTACTGCTTTCCTCTGGGTGTCTTCTTTGGGAAAGGACCCAGAATATCCACAGCTACTCGCTGAAATGGGACCTCAATTATGGGTAGTGGCTGGAGAGGGGCTTTAACCTGGTCTTGGGGCTTTCCCACTCGTTGGCACACCTCACAAGACCGGACATAATTAGCAACGTCCTTGCCCATTCCCTCCCAGTGGAAGGACTTCCCCAACCGGTCTTTGGTTCTGTTCACCCCAGAATGGCCACTGGGATGATCATGGGCTAAGCTCAAGAGCTTTACCCGATACTTAGTGGGAACCACCAACTGTCTTTGAGGATGCCAGTCTTCCTGGTGCCCACCAGAAAGAGTCTCCTTGTATAAAAGTCCTTGTTCTACAACAAACTGGGATCGGTTAGAAGAGCTGAGAGGCGGTGGGGTGCTCCGCGCCGCCGCCCAAGCTTTCTGAAGGCTGTCATCTGCTTCCTGCTCGGCCTGGAACTGTTCCCTTGATGCTGGAGACATCAGTTCCTCCTTGGACTGTGCACTGGGGCTTGGTCCCTCTGGAAGCAATGCAGGTGCTGGGGCTGTTTCCATTGACCGTGAACCGCTGTCCGCTGGTGCACTATGTGGTATCTCAGGCTCTGGCTGAGCCTCTTGGGTAAGGTTATCTGCTGCTCCCGCCAGTTCAGGCTCGCTGGTGTCCTCTGGCATTGGAGTTGTAGACGGGGTTGCAAGCGCTGGACTCAGTGCTGGTAATGGTTCTGGTGCTGGTTGCGTTGCGAATTCCGGTTCCGGGACTGGCTTTGGCTGGGTCTCTGGGATTGGATCCACTACGGCTGTTGCAGTCGTTGGCAGGGGATCCGGTTCTACCACCTGTGTTTGGGTCTCCGGTAACACCGACGGGGCCCTGGTGGACGGCTCAGGAACTGGGATGGGGGTGAAAGCTTGCTTAGCCTGGCTGCGGGTGACTATTCCCACCCTCTTGGCTAGCTTCACATGGTTGGCCAAGTCTTCCCCCAGCAGCATGGGGATGGGATAATTGTCATAGACTGCAAAAGTCCACATTCCTGCCCAGCCCTTGTACTGGACATGCAACTGGGCTGTAGGCAAGGTTACAGACTGTGACACGAAGGGTTGAATTGTCACTGTAGCCTCCAGGTTGATGAGTTTGGGGTCCACTAGGGATTGGTGGATAGTTGACACTTGTGCCCCAGTATCCCTCCAAGCGATGACCTTCTTTCCTCCCACTCTCAAGGTTTCCCTTCGCTCCGAGGGTATGAGAGAGGCATCTGGGTCTGGGGATCTTTGGTGTGATTGGGGTGTAATGAACTGTAATCGGTTGGGGTTCTTGGGGCAGTGAGCCTTTATATGCCCCAGTTCATTACATTTAAAACATCGCCCTGCTAAGGTATCACCGGGGCGATGTTGGTTGGTGGAGACTGGTGGGGTGGGGTGAGAAGGCGTCTGGGGTTTCCCTTGGGATGTGGGTGGGGCCTTGGGTTGTCCCCGGTGATAAGGTTTTGTTTCGGCTTGCCCCTTCTGATATTCGCTCCAACTGCTACTAGTTTTTTTCTTTTCTGTCACCTCCACCCATTTGGCTCCAATCTCCCCCGCCTCGGTTACAGTTTTGGGCTTCCTATCTAGGATGTACCTTTCTATTTCCTCAGGAAGACCCTCTAAAAACTGCTCCATTTGCAATAGGAAGGGCAACTCTTCCGTAGATTTAACATTTGCTCCTGATATCCAGGCATCCCAATTTTTCCCAATGTGGTAGGCATGTCGGGTAAATGACACATCAGGTTTCCACCTTAGGGCTCTGAACCGCCGACGGGCATGCTCAGGTGTTAGCCCCATTCTGATTCTGGCCTTGTTTTTAAAAAGTTCATAACTGTTCATGTGTTCCTTAGGCATTTCAGCCGCCACCTCTGTTAAGGGTCCACTGAGCTGCGGTCTCAGCTCTACCATGTACTGGGGTGGAGGGATGCTGTATCCAAGGCAGGCCCTTTCAAAATTTTCTAAGAAGGCCTCAGTATCATCGCCTGCCTTGTAGGTGGGGAATTTCCTGGGATGGGAAGTGGTACCTGGAGAGGAGTTGCTAGGATGGTCTGATGCATCCTGCTTAGCCCTTGCTGCTTCCAGTTCATGCTTCCTTTCTTTTTCTCTCGCCTCCTCTTTGGCTTTTTCCAGCTCCATCTCTTTTTCTTTCAGCTCCATCTCTCTCTTGTGGGCCTCCTCTTTGGCTTTCTCTTCTCTGTCTCTCAGCTCCATCTCTCTCTTGTGGGCCCCCTCTTTGGCTTTCTCTTCTCTGTCTCTCAGCTCTATCTCTTTTTCTTTCAGCTCCATAGCTCTCTTGTGGGCCTCCTCTTTAGCTTTTTCTTCTTTGGTAGTCATTTTCCTGTTTTCTTGTGCTGGGTCACACCCCTCTGCAGTTGACTGAAACTGGGATGTACTTAGCTCTGGCTGCTGCTGAGTTAACAGAGACTTTCTAACTAGCTACTTCCGAGGATGTAAAAAGAAAAAAAAACAATTCAACTTGTAAATTATCTTTACCAGTCAGTCAAAGTTTGCTCCCTTTGAACCCTTCTCTTAACAAAGGACCTCGTTAAAAAAAACTTAACACCTCTGCCTTCAGGCAAGGAGAGATAAGATATGCATCTACCTTCAGCTCTGCTTTCCAAGCAGCTAGAAGGAAAAAAAAAATCTCTTACTGGCTTTTGGGTCTAAAACGATCTCCACCGCTGTGCCACCATGTCAAGGCTGTATCCCCACTTTGAACTTTAGGGTACAAGAGTGGGGG
>NW_020702282.1:0-2028 GCF_002925995.2 Terrapene triunguis | reverse complement strand
CTCTGTTGCTTTTTACAGATCCAGACTAACACGGCTACCCCTCTGATACTTGACACCATGCAAGGCACTGCATTTAGCCGTATGGAATGGAAATCTATCAACCTCATGAAGAAACTTGCACAAGTACAGACAGATATAATCTTCCTTTCTAAATGCAAACGGATGGACATCATAACAAATGGACTGAAGGTGAAAAATCCATTGCTATCTACATACTGCACAGACCACAGTGAGAGATTATGCCATACACTATCAAAGAAACTGAGGAACCACCTGATCAGCATCCTATACAGCAAACAGGAAAACATCAAAAAAGAGCTCTCCTACCTGGAGACTTTCATAAATAACCAACCCTCCACACAAATGGACTTTACTAAAATAAGACAGGAGATCTACACTACACACTTCACCTCTCTACAAAGGAAAAAGGACCGTAAGCTGTCTAAACTCCTACCTGCCACATGGGGCCACAACAGTGGTAACCCTGACTCACCCAGCAATATCGTCAATTTATCCAGCAGAAGAGTCTGTCCTATCTCGGGGACTCTCTTTTTGCCTCAGCACCCCCACAAACATGATACAGTTCTGCGGTGATCTGGAAGCCTTGCCTCATAACCTAAGTCGTGCAGAACGCAATGCCATCCACAGCCTCAGAAACAACCCTGACATTATAATCAAAGAGGCTGATAAAGGAGGTGCTGTTGTCATCATGAACAGGTCTGACTACCAGACAGAGGCTGCCAGGCAACTCTCCAATACCAAATTCTACAGGCCACTTTCCTCAGATCCCACTGAGGAATATACTAAGAAACTGCACCATCTACTCAGGACACTCCCTACACTAACACAGGAACAAATCAACATACCCTTGGAGCCCCGATCGGGGTTATTCTATCTACTACCCAAGATCCACAAACCTGGAAATCCCGGACGCCCCATCATCTCTGGAATTGGCACTCTCACTGAAGGACTATCCGGATATGTAGACTCTCTACTCAGACCCTACGCCACCAGCACGCCCAGCTATCTCCGTGACACCACTGATTTCCTGAGAAAACTACAATGCATCGGTGATCTCCCAGAAAACACCATCCTAGCCACCATGGATGTGGAGGCTCTCTACACAAACATCCCACACACCGATGGAATACAAGCTGTCAGGAACAGTATCCCTGATGGTGACACAGCACAACTTGTTGCTGAGCTCTGTGACTTTATCCTCACGCACAATTATTTCAAATTTGGTGACAATATATACCTCCAGACCAGTGGCACCGCTATGGGCACCCGCATGGCCCCACAATATGCCAACATTTTTATGGCTGACCTGGAACAACGCTTCCTCAGCTCTCGTCCACTCATGCCCCTTCTCTACCTACGCCACATTGACGACATCTTCATCATCTGCACCCATGAGAAGGAGACTCTGGAAGAATTCCACCACGATTTCAACAGCTTCCACCCCACCATCAACCTCAGCCTGGACCAATCTACACGGGAGGTCCACTTCCTAGACACCACAGTACAAATAAATGATGGTCACGTTAACACCACCCTATACCGAAAACCCACCGACCGCTATGCCTACCTTCATGCCTCCAGCTTCCACCCCGGACACACCACACGATCCATCGTCTACAGCCAAGCACTGAGGTACAACCGTATCTGCTCCAACCCCTCAGACAGAGACCAATACCTACAAGATCTTCACCAAGCATTCTCAAAACTATGATACCCACACAAGGAAATAAGGAAACAAATCAACAGAGCCAGACACGTACCCAGAAGCTACAAGAAGCTCCTGCTACAAGACAAGCCCAAGAAAGAAACCAACAGAACTCCACTGGCCATCACCTACAGTCCTCAGCTTAAACCTCTCCAACGCATCATCAGTGATCTACAACCCATCCTGGACAATGATCCCTCACTTTCACAGACCTTGGGAGGCAGGCCAGTCCTCGCCCACAGACAACCTGCCAACCTTAAGCATATTCTCACCAGCAACCACACACCGCACCATAACAACTC
>NW_020702281.1:0-1367 GCF_002925995.2 Terrapene triunguis | reverse complement strand
TGTGTGTGTGTGTGTTGTCCATCTGTACATGTGTGAGGTGGAAGGGAGTTCCCTGGGGAGGTGCAGAGTCAGTGGCGTGTTGTGTTGTTGTTCAGGAGTGTGAATCAAGGTGCCTTTCCTGCCTTTGAAGGTTTGAGTGAGTGTATTTTGCACTTAAGCAACTTTAATTGGTTATTAACTACAATTTTTGGAGGGCGGGGAGCAATATAGATGTAGGCTGAAAACAACCAACTAATAGCATGATTCAAACTAATGCCGCTGTTAAACTTTCCTATTCCCAGAAGAACAGCAGATTTGTTTCTCTGATATTTTGGTTCTAAAGAATACCATCTTCCTTTTCTTTGACCTCCCATGAGAAGTTCTTGTCACCTGCAAACAGCCTCCGCCGGTTCCTGTACTTTTCTTAAAATGAAGCACCTGCAAGCAGAGTTTGTAAAGATAGTAAATATATTTGAAGACAGCTATTTAAGACAAATGTACACACAAATTGATGTCTAGTGACCTAATTGTCAAAACCTCCAATTTATTATAATTAGTCAGCAAAGATGTTTGCTACTTAGCCTCCTAGGGACATCATATCTATGATTATCAATGAGGATTTGAATGTAACTGAGACCCAGGTCATAACCACACAGCTGGCTTAATAACAGATCAACATTATGAATCAGATGAAAATTAAGTTAGACATATAGTCAGACCATGTGAAATTCATGATGGCTTCAGCCATTTATTATTATACTCTGTTTATTATTGGGCATCACTGATGTGCTAGATGCTGTACAATATATAAAGGCACAGTGCTGCCCCAAGGGTTTACAACCTATATTAAAAAGACAATGCAGTTTAGTTGCATAATACACCGAATGGCCATTTGAAGGTGTAATCACAGAGCCATCAAATGGTAATGATCAGATAAACATATGGTCAAAGCATAGATTGATTAATCTTGTCCCATATCAGCATCTTTTCTTAAACCCTGCAACTTGTACTCTGTTTTCTAAAAACTGAAATCTATACTAAACTTATGATGAAAATGTGTAGTCCCTATTTTACTGCATGACACGGATGTTATCATTTAATCTCCGTGTAACTACTTCAGAAGAATTTTCAAAGAAACCTAAATATGTTTAATACCAATATTTACATTACCTCAAATTCTTGTGAGAGACAAGAAATTACTTGCCTCATCGACTGGGTTCTGGGTCTGGTTTTTAGGCAATAAACACATTTAGAAACAGCTGTGCTTCCTTCTGGCCTACATCCTCCACTCTTACCGTCCAATATATTTCATCACCTATGTTTACCCCTCCTCCCCACCAGTTTCCAGAACTTTCTATTGTGAAGTTTGCCTAGATTGTTGACATACT
>NW_020702280.1:0-4571 GCF_002925995.2 Terrapene triunguis | reverse complement strand
ACCTACAAGGCAGGCGATGATACTGAGGCCTTCTTAGAAAATTTTGAAAGGGCCTGCCTTGGATACAACATCCCTCCACCCCAGTACATGGTAGAGCTGAGGCCGCAGCTCAGTGGACCCTTAGCAGAGGTGGCGGCTGAAATGCCTAAGGAACACATGAACAGTTATGAACTTTTTAAAAACAAGGCCAGAATCAGAATGGGGCTAACACCTGAGCATGCCCGTCGGCGGTTCAGAGCCCTAAGGTGGAAACCCGATGTGTCATTTACCCGACATGCCTACCACATTGGGAAAAATTGGGATGCCTGGATATCAGGAGCAAATGTTAAATCTACGGAAGAGTTGCCCTTCCTATTGCAAATGGAGCAGTTTTTAGAGGGTGTTCCTGAGGAAATAGAAAGGTACATCCTAGATGGGAAGCCCAAAACTGTAACCGAGGCGGGGGAGATTGGAGCCAAATGGGTGGAGGTGACAGAAAAGAAAAAAGCTAGTAGCAGTTGGAGCGAATATCAGAAGGGGCAAGCCGAAACAAAACCTTATCACCAGGGACAACCCAAGGCCCCACCCACATCCCAAGGGAAACCCCAGACGCCTTCTCACCCCACCCCACCAGTCTCCACCAACCAACATCGCCCCGGTGATACCTTAGCAGGGCGATGTTTTAAATGTAATGAACTGGGGCATATAAAGGCTCACTGCCCCAAAAACCCCAACCAATTACAGTTCATTACACCCCAGTCACACCAAAGATCCCCAGACCCAGATGCCTCTCTCATACCCTCGGAGCGAAGGGAAACCTTGAGAGTGGGCGGAAAGAAGGTTATCGCTTGGAGGGATACTGGGGCACAAGTGTCAACTATCCACCAATCCCTAGTGGACCCCAAACTCATCAACCCGGAGGCTACAGTGACAATTCAACCCTTCGTGTCACAGTCTGTAACCTTGCCTACAGCCCAGTTGCATGTCCAGTACAAGGGCTGGGCAGGAACGTGGACTTTTGCAGTCTATGACAATTATCCCATCCCCATGCTGCTGGGGGAAGACTTGGCCAACCATGTGAAGCTAGCCAAGAGGGTGGGAATAGTCACCCGCAGCCAGGCTAAGCAAGCTTTCAACCCCATCCCTGTTCCTGAGCCGTCCACCAGAGCCCCGTCGGTGTTACCGGAGACCCAAACACAGGTGGTGGAACCGGATCCCCTGCCAACGACTGCAACAGCCGTAGTGGATCCAATCCCAGAGACCCAGCCAAAGCCAGTCCCGGAACCGGAACTGACAACGCAACCAGCACCAGAACCATTGCCAGCACTGAGTCCAGCGCTTGCAAACCCGTCTACAACTCCAATGCCAGAGGGCACCAGCGAGCCTGAACTGGCGGAAGTAGCAGATAACCCTACCCAAGAGGCTCAGCCAGAGCCTGAAATACCACATAGTGCACCAGCGGACAGCGGTTCACAGTCAATGGAAACAGTCCCAGCACCTGCATCGCTTCCAGAGGGACCAAGCCCCAGTCCACAGTCCAAGGAGGAACTGATGTCTCCAGCATCAAGGGAACAGTTCCAGGCCGAGCAGGAAGCAGATGACAGCCTTCAGAAAGCTTGGGCGGCGGCACGGAGCACCCCACCGCCTCTCAGCTCTTCTAACCGATCCCGGTTTGTTGTAGAACAAGGACTTTTATACAAGGAGACTCTTTCTGGTGGGCACCAGGAAGACTGGCATCCTCAAAGACAGTTGGTAGTTCCCACTAAGTATCGGGTAAAGCTCTTGAGCTTAGCCCATGATCATCCCAGTGGCCATTCTGGGGTGAACAGAACCAAAGACCGGTTGGGGAAGTCCTTCCACTGGGAGGGAATGGACAAGGACGTTGCTAATTATGTCCGGTCTTGTGAGGTGTGCCAACGAGTGGGAAAGCCCCAAGACCAGGTTAAAGCCCCTCTCCAGCCACTACCCATAATTGAGGTCCCATTTCAGCGAGTAGCTGTGGATATTCTGGGTCCTTTCCCAAAGAAGACACCCAGAGGAAAGCAGTACGTACTGACTTTCATGGATTTTGCTACCCGATGGCCGGAAGCTGTACCCTTAAGCAACACCAAGGCTAAAAGTGTGTGCCAGGCATTAGCAGACATTTTTGCCAGGGTAGGGTGGCCCTCCGACATCCTTACAGATTCGGGAACTAACTTCCTGGCAGGGAAAATGAAAAACCTGTGGGAAGCTCATGGGGTGAATCACTTGGTTGCCACCCCTCATCACCATCAAACCAATGGTCTGGTGGAGAGGTTTAATGGAACTTTGGGGGCCATGATACGTAAATTCGTAAATGAACACTCCAATGATTGGGACCTAGTGTTGCAGCAGTTGCTTTTTGCCTACAGGGCTGTACCACATCCCAGTTTAGGGTTTTCACCATTTGAACTTGTGTATGGCCGCGAGGTTAAGGGGCCATTACAGTTGGTGAAGCAGCAATGGGAGGGGTTTACGCCTTCTCCAGGAACTAACATTCTAGACTTTGTAAGCAACCTACAAAACACCCTCCGACACTCTTTAGCCCTTGCTAAAGAAAACCTAAAGGATGCTCAGGAAGAGCAAAAGGCCTGGTATGATAAACATTCCAGAGAACGGTCCTTCAAAGTAGGAGACCAAGTCATGGTCTTAAAGGCGCTCCAGGCCCATAAAATGGAAGCGTCGTGGGAAGGACCATTCACGGTCCAGGAGCGCCTAGGAGCTGTTAACTATCTCATAGCCTCCCCCACCTCCAACATAAAGCCTAAGGTATACCATGTTAATTCTCTTAAGCCCTTTTATTCCAGAGAATTAAACGTTTGCCAGTTTACAGCCCAGGAAACAGATGACGCGGAGTGGCCTGCAGGTGTCTACTACGAAGGAACAAGGAATGGTGGCGTGGAAGAGGTGAACCTCTCCACGACCCTGGGACGTCTGCAGCGACAGCAGATCAAGGAGCTGTGCACAAGCTTTGCACCGATTTTCTCAGCCACTCCAGGACGGACCGAACGGGCATACCACTCCATTGACACAGGTAATGCTCACCCAATTAGAACCCCACCCTACCGGGAGTCACCTCATGCCCAAGCGGCTATACAAAGGGAGATCCAGGACATGCTACAGATGGGTATAATCCGCCCCTCTACCAGTGCATGGGCATCTCCAGTGGTTCTAGTTCCCAAACCAGATGGGGAAATACGCTTTTGCGTGGACTACCGTAAGCTAAATGCTGTAACTCGTCCTGACAACTATCCAATGCCACGCACAGATGAGCTATTGGAAAAATTGGGACATGCCCAATTCATCTCTACTTTAGACTTAACCAAAGGGTACTGGCAAGTACCACTAGATGAACCCGCTAAGGAAAGGTCCGCCTTCGTCACCCAGGCAGGGGTGTATGAATTCAATGTACTCCCTTTCGGGTTGCGAAATGCACCCGCCACCTTCCAAAGACTTGTAGATGGTCTCCTAGCGGGATTGGGAGAATCTGCAGTTGCCTACCTCGATGATGTGGCCATTTTTTCTGATTCATGGACAGAACACCTGGAGCACCTGGAAAAAGTCTTCGAGCGCATCCGACAGGCAGGACTAACTGTTAAGGCTAAAAAGTGTCAAATAGGCCAAAACAGAGTGACGTACCTGGGGCACCAGGTGGGTCAAGGAACTATAAATCCCCTACAGGCCAAAGTGGATGCTATCCAAAAGTGGCCGGTTCCAAAGTCAAAGAAACAGGTCCAATCCTTCTTAGGCTTGGCCGGATATTATAGGCGATTTGTACCATACTACAGCCAAATCGCCGCTCCGCTGACAGACTTAACCAGAAAGAAACAGCCAAATGCAGTTCAGTGGACTGATAAGTGTCAAAAGGCCTTTAACCAGCTTAAGGCAACACTCATGTCTGACCCTGTGCTAAGGGCCCCAGACTTTGACAAACCGTTCCTAGTAACCACAGATGCTTCCGAGAGAGGCGTGGGAGCAGTTTTAATGCAGGAAGGACCGGATCAAGAATTCCATCCTGTCGTGTTTCTCAGCAAAAAACTGTCTGAGAGGGAAAGTCACTGGTCAATCAGCGAAAAGGAATGCTACGCCATTGTGTACGCGCTGGAAAAGCTACGCCCATATGTTTGGGGACGGCGTTTCCAACTACAAAGAGACCGTGCTGCGCTACAGTGGCTTCATACCGCCAAGGGAAATAACAAAAAACTTCTTCGGTGGAGTTTAGCTCTCCAAGATTTTGATTTTGAAATACAACACATTTCGGGAGCTTCTAACAAAGTGGCTGATGCACTCTCCCGGGAAAGTTTCCCAGAGTTAACTGGTTAACAATTGTTCTTGAAATGAAACATTGTTAGTTTTTATATAATCAGTAGTATGTCTTATTAACTCTGTTTTCTCCTAGAACTCCAGGAAGAAATCACAGCCAGTGTGGAACCGAACGTCCAACACTATCTGTGATTTGGGGGGCGTGTCATAACTATAAAGGGAAGGGTAACAGCTCTCTGTGTACAGAGACTCCAAATCCTTTTACCTGTAAAGGGTTAAGAAGCTCGGGTAACCTGGCTGACACCTGACCC
>NW_020702279.1:0-5191 GCF_002925995.2 Terrapene triunguis | reverse complement strand
CTAAAGTTCAAAGTGGGGATACAGCCTTGACATGGTGGCAGCGGTGGGATCGTTTTAGACCCAAAAGCCAGTAAGAGATTTTTTTTCCTTTTAGCTGCTTGGAAGCAGAGCTGAAGGTAGATGCATATCTTATCTCTCCTTGCCTGAAGGCAGAGGTGTTAAGTTTTTTTTTAACAAGGGGCTTTGTTAAGAGAAGGGTTCAAAGGGAGCAAACTTTGAACTGGTAAAGGTAATTTACAGGCTGAATTGTTTTTTTTTTCTTTTTACATCCTTGGGAGTAGCTTGTTAGAAAGTCTCTGTTAACTCAGCAGCAGCCAGAGCTAAGTACATCCCAGTTCCAGTCAACTGCAGAGGGTGTGACCCAGCACAAGAAAACAGGAAAATGACTACCAAAGAAGTAGCTAACAAAATAAAACTGGCCAGACTAGAAGCAGAAGAAAATGAGAGAAAACATCAGAGACTGCTTGAAATTAAAAAACTCGAGGCAGAGCAGCATGAAAGAGAAGAAAAAGCCAAACAGGAGGCCCATGAAAGAGACGAAAAAGCCAAACAGGAGGCCCACAAGAGAGAGATGGAGCTGAAAGAAAAAGAGATGGAACTGGAAGCAGCAAGGACTAGGCAGGATGCAGCAGACCATCCTAACAACTCCTCTCCAGGTACCACTTCCCATCCCAGGAAATTCCCCACCTACAAGGCAGGCGATGATACTGAGGCCTTCTTAGAAAATTTTGAAAGGGCCTGCCTTGGATACAGCATCCCTCTAACCCAGTACATGGTAGAGCTGAGGCCGCAGCTCAGTGGACCCTCAGCAGAGGTGGCGGCTGAAATGCCTAAGGAACACATGAACAGTTATGAACTTTTTAAAAAACAAGGCCAGACTCAGAATGGGGCTAACACCCGAGCATGCCCGTCGGCGGTTCAGAGCCCTAAGGTGGAAACCAGATGTGTCATTTACCCGGCATGCCTACCACATTGACAAAAATTGTGATGCCTGGGTATCAGGAGCAAATGTTAAATCTCTGGAAGATCTGCTTTCCCTAGTAAAAATGGAGCAGTTTTTAGAGGGTGTTCCTGAGGAAATAGAAAGGTACATCCTAGATGGGAAGCCCAAAACTGTAACCGAGGCGGGGGAGATTGGAGCCAAATGGGTGGAGGTGACAGAAAAGAAAAAAGCTAGTAGCAGTTGGAGCGAATATCAGAAGGGGCAAGCCGAAACAAAACCTTATCACCGGGGACAACCCAAGGCCCCACCCACATCCCAAGGGAAACCCCAGACGCCTTCTCACCCCACCCCACCAGTCTCCACCAACCAACATCGCCCCGGTGATACCTTAGCAGGGCGATGTTTTAAATGTAATGAACTGGGGCATATAAAGGCTCACTGCCCCAAGAACCCCAACCGATTACAGTTCATTACACCCCAGTCACACCAAAGATCCCCAGACCCAGATGCCTCTCTCATACCCTCGGAGCGAAGGGAAACCTTGAGAGTGGGCGGAAAGAAGGTTATCGCTTGGAGGGATACTGGGGCACAAGTGTCAACTATCCACCAATCCCTAGTGGACCCCAAACTCATCAACCCGGAGGCTACAGTGACAATTCAACCCTTCGTGTCACAGTCTGTAACCTTGCCTACAGCCCAGTTGCATGTCCAGTACAAGGGCTGGGCAGGAATGTGGACTTTTGCAGTCTATGACAATTATCCCATCCCCATGCTGCTGGGGGAAGACTTGGCCAACCATGTGAAGCTAGCCAAGAGGGTGGGAATAGTCACCCGCAGCCAGGCTAAGCAAGCTTTCACCCCCATCCCTGTTCCTGAGCCGTCCACCAGAGCCCCGTCGGTGTTACCGGAGACCCAAACACAGGTGGTGGAACCGGATCCCCTGCCAACGACTGCAACAGCCGTAGTGGATCCAATCCCAGAGACCCAGCCAAAGCCAGTCCCAGAACCGGAACTGGCAACGCAATCAGCACCAGAACCATTGCCAGCACTGAGTCCAGCGCTTGCAACCCCATCTACAACTCCAATGCCAGAGGGCACCAGCGAGCCTGAACTGGCGGAAGCAGCAGATAACCCTACCCAAGAGGCTCAGCCAGAGCCTGAAATACCACATAGTGCACCAGAGGACAGCGGTTCACAGTCAATGGAAACAGCCCCAGCACCTGCATCGCTTCCAGAGGGACCAAGCCCCAGTCCACAGTCCAAGGAGGAACTGATGTCTCCAGCATCAAGGGAACAGTTCCAGGCCGAGCAGGAAGCAGATGACAGCCTTCAGAAAGCTTGGGCGGCGGCGCGGAGCACCCTACCGCCTCTCAGCTCTTCTAACCGATCCCGGTTTGTTGTAGAACAAGGACTGTTATACAAGGAGACTCTTTCTGGTGGGCACCAGGAAGACTGGCATCCTCAAAAACAGTTGGTAGTTCCCACTAAGTATCGGGTAAAGCTCTTGAGCTTAGCCCATGATCATCCCAGTGGCCATTCTGGGGTGAACAGAACCAAAGACCGGTTGGGGAAGTCCTTCCACTGGGAGGGAATGGGCAAGGACGTTGCTAATTATGTCCGGTCTTGTGAGGTGTGCCAACGAGTGGGAAAGCCCCAAGACCAGGTTAAAGCCCCTCTCCAGCCACTACCCATAATTGAGGTCCCATTTCAGCGAGTAGCTGTGGATATTCTGGGTCCTTTCCCAAAGAAGACACCCAGAGGAAAGCAGTACGTACTGACTTTCATGGATTTTGCTACCCGATGGCCGGAAGCTGTACCCTTAAGCAACACCAAGGCTAAAAGTGTGTGCCAGGCATTAGCAGACATTTTTGCCAGGGTAGGTTGGCCCTCCGACATCCTTACAGATTCGGGAACTAATTTCCTGGCAGGGAACATGAAAAACCTGTGGGAAGCTCACGGGGTGAATCACTTGGTTGCCACCCCTCATCACCATCAAACCAATGGTCTGGTGGAGAGGTTTAATGGAACTTTGGGGGCCATGATACGTAAATTCGTAAATGAACACTCCAATGATTGGGACCTAGTGTTGCAGCAGTTGCTTTTTGCCTACAGGGCTGTTCCACATCCCAGTTTAGGGTTTTCACCATTTGAACTTGTGTATGGCCGCGAGGTTAAGGGGCCATTACAGTTGGTGAAGCAGCAATGGGAGGGGTTTACGCCTTCTCCAGGAACTAACATTCTAGACTTTGTAAGCAACCTACAAAACACCCTCCGACACTCTTTAGCCCTTGCTAAAGAAAACCTAAAGGATGCTCAGGAAGAGCAAAAGGCCTGGTATGATAAACATTCCAGAGAACGGTCCTTCAAAGTAGGAGACCCAGTCATGGTCTTAAAGGCGCTCCAGGCCCATAAAATGGAAGCGTCGTGGGAAGGACCATTCACGGTCCAGGAGCGCCTAGGAGCTGTTAACTATCTCATAGCCTCCCCCACCTCCAACATAAAGCCTAAGGTATACCATGTTAATTCTCTTAAGCCCTTTTATTCCAGAGAATTAAACGTTTGCCAGTTTACAGCCCAGGAAACAGATGACGCGGAGTGGCCGGCAGGTGTCTACTACGAAGGAAAAAGGAATGGTGGCGTGGAAGAGGTGAACCTCTCCACGACCCTGGGACGTCTGCAGCGACAGCAGATCAAGGAGCTGTGCACAAGCTTTGCACCGATTTTCTCAGCCACTCCAGGACGGACCGAACGGGCATACCACTCCATTGACACAGGTAATGCTCACCCAATTAGAACCCCACCCTACCGGGAGTCACCTCATGCCCAAACTGCTATACAAAGGGAGATCCAGGACATGCTACAGATGGGTATAATCCGCCCCTCTACCAGTGCATGGGCATCTCCAGTGGTTCTAGTTCCCAAACCAGATGGGGAAATACGCTTTTGCGTGGACTACCGTAAGCTAAATGCTGTAACTCGTCCTGACAACTATCCAATGCCACGCACAGATGAGCTATTGGAAAAATTGGGACATGCCCAATTCATCTCTACTTTAGACTTAACCAAAGGGTACTGGCAAGTACCACTAGATGAACCCGCTAAGGAAAGGTCCGCCTTCGTCACCCAGGCAGGGGTGTATGAATTCAATGTACTCCCTTTCGGGTTGCGAAATGCACCCGCCACCTTCCAAAGACTTGTAGATGGTCTCCTAGCGGGATTGGGAGAATCTGCAGTTGCCTACCTCGATGATGTGGCCATTTTTTCTGATTCATGGACAGAACACCTGGAGCACCTGGAAAAAGTCTTCGAGCGCATCCGACAGGCAGGACTAACTGTTAAGGCTAAAAAGTGTCAAATAGGCCAAAACAGGGTGACTTACTTGGGGCACCAGGTGGGTCAAGGAACTATAAATCCCCTACAGGCCAAAGTGGATGCTATCCAAAAGTGGCCGGTTCCAAAGTCCAAGAAACAGGTCCAATCCTTCTTAGGCTTGGCCGGATATTATAGGCGATTTGTACCACACTACAGCCAAATCGCCGCCCCGCTGACAGACCTAACCAGAAAGAAACAGCCAAATGCAGTTCAGTGGACTGATAAGTGTCAAAAGGCCTTTAACCAGCTTAAGGCAACACTCATGTCTGACCCTGTGCTAAGGGCCCCAGACTTTGACAAACCGTTCCTAGTAACCACAGATGCTTCCGAGCGAGGCGTGGGAGCAGTTTTAATGCAGGAAGGACCGGATCAAGAATTCCATCCTGTCGTGTTTCTCAGCAAGAAACTGTCAGAGAGGGAAAGCCACTGGTCAATCAGCGAAAAGGAATGCTACGCCATTGTGTACGCGCTGGAAAAGCTACGCCCATATGTTTGGGGACGGCGTTTCCAACTACAAACAGACCATGCTGCGCTACAGTGGCTTCATACCGCCAAGGGAAATAACAAAAAACTTCTTTGATGGAGTTTAGCTCTCCAAGATTTTGATTTTGAAATACAACACATTTCGGGAGCTTCTAACAAAGTGGCTGATGCACTCTCCCGGGAAAGTTTCCCAGAGTTAACTGGTTAACAATTGTTCTTGGAATGAAACATATTGTTAGTTTTTATATAATCAGTAGTATGTCTAAAGGTACATGTGTCTTATTAACTCTGTTTTCTCCTAGAACTCCAGGAAGAAATCACAGCCAGTGTGGAACCGAACGTCCAACACTATCTGTGATTTGGGGGGCGTGTCATAACTATAAAGGGAAGGGT
>NW_020702278.1:0-1598 GCF_002925995.2 Terrapene triunguis | reverse complement strand
TAGAAATCTCTGTTAAAATCCTGTGGTGGGGAGTTCCGCAGGTTAACGGATTGTGGCATTAAAATCTGCCTTTGAACCCCTCGTGTCTGTGCTGTGTCACCTTTGTCCTCAAGACCCCACCCTTTGGGCCTGGCCCTGGGGGTGGGGTTCAGGCAGCCTCAGCTCCCCTTCAGTTCCTGCCCCAAACGTCTGTGCAGAGCTGCCCCGCCCCAGAGTGAGCTGCACTGGCCAAGGGATCCCTGTATAACCAGCCCCCCGTACCCCACCCCAGAGGCGGCTACATCTCCGCTCCAGCTGAGGGACATCTGACCATGAGGAGAGTTCAGGCCGAGCGCACCCGCCTCCGTGGGCAGGATTTGAACCCGCGACCCCCAGCTTTGCACCTTGCCTGTTAACAATTATCCTGCAGCACCAGGACAAACCACTAGGTGGGGAAAAAACTAAGCAAGTGGGTAAAGCCAGGAGCTAATTGGGTGTTGAGGGCTGGGAGCCAGGACACCTGGGTTCTAACCCCAGCTCGGAGAGGGACGTGGGGCCCAGGGGCTCGAGCAGGGGGGATGGGAGCCAGGACTCCTGGGTTCTATTCGCAGCAAGGGACGGCTACTGAACAGGAGCCCGTGTGATCTCCTGTGCTTTGCTGGCAGCAGCTTCCTCTTTGCTGTAACCCTGTGAGCAACGCCCCTGCCCAGAGGCAGACGCACCCTGTGCCCGGAGACCTCTCTCCCTGCCCCACGGCTCCCACCCCTCCCCGGCTCCACCATGCGCCCCCCTCTCTTGCCCCGGCCCTCGCCCTCCTCACAGCGGTGCCCCCGGGGGCTCAACAAGGTAAGGAGCCAACCGGGCCATGGGGCTGGGAACTCGCACTCGGTGGGTGGGGGCTCGGCCGGGGCAGCGGGGGGCTCAGCGGGGGACGCTCTCCCCTGGCCCCAGTGTGCCCAATAAGGAACCCAACTCCCAGGGTCCCAGGAGAATCCCAGAGCCGGTGACCCATTCCTGTCACCCTACAAAACTTCCCCCTGCTGCTCCAGCTGGATGCACCCTTCCCCTTCACTTCCTGTCCCAAACATCTATTCAGCTGTTACCCACCCCAGAGGTGACTGCATCTCCGTGCCAGGCAAGGGGTCCCCGTCACTCTTGTCCCCTCATAGGCAGGAACCACTCGGCTCTGGAGTTTGCAGGCTCAGAGGTGACCTCGACTGTGAGTCTGTCCTGCAACCTGACGAGGCCGAGCCTGAGCTGGCGGTGGGTCCCGTGCTACTCGGTCTGTGCTGGTGTGAGCGGTGGGATAAAGACGATTTACACAGTGACGGCGGCTGGGGCACACGACACTCCGGAGGGGAGGTTTAAGAAGCGGCTGCGTCTCCTAACCAGTCGGAGAACCCAAACCTCCATCCTCCAACTGCGACCCCTCTACATGAACGACTCGGGGGTCATCTTCTGTGCCAGCCCCAGCCAGAACGCCACGCCGATCTCCGTGACCATCACACGCGGTAACAGTCCTGCTGGGGGGCTGGGAGCCAGAACACCTGGGTTCTCTCCCCAGCTCTGGGAGGGGAGTGGGGGCTAGTGGTTAGAGCAGGGGAGCTTGGAGCCAGGAC
>NW_020702277.1:0-2971 GCF_002925995.2 Terrapene triunguis | reverse complement strand
GATGCAGCCAGCTCTGGGGGGCAGCCCCCCATGCCTGGATCCACAGCTCGGCCCCCAGGGGGCCCCGACGCACAGTGGCTCCACTTTCCTCCAGCAGGGGGCAGCCCCTCGTTCCCAGGCCTGCCAGGGTGGCGGCTCTGGCGCCCCGGTGTGGGCAGAGATGGGGCGAGGTGGGTGCCTAACGTTCATGCTGGCAGCCGCTTCAAAGCGGCCCTGCGGGGGCCTGGGGAACTCCCAGCTACTGGATGTGGGGCCAGATTGTCTCCCAGGGCGGGCGGGCGGCCGCAGTGTGTCCCATGGGGCCTCTTCTCCCCTATGGGTTCTGAGCCCCCTTGGCTAGGGGTCACCCACTTACGCCCCTCGTTAGCCTGCGGGACTCTCTCCTACACACCAAGTGTTAATTAACCTGTAGTCCCCTGAGCACCAGGCTCTGATCAAACCAGGATGGGGGGGCTCTCCTGTGACCGGTCGTTAACCTGGGGAACTCACTGCCACTAGCCGCAGCCCGTAATTAGAACCTTGCTGACGTCTCCTCTCCAATTAATACGAGCTCTGCGCTGATCTCCTGAGCCAGGCGGGGGGCTTGTTCACCTGGGGAACTCCCTGCCACACTGTGACGTTATGAGTGTCATACGTTTCTCGGCTCTCTATGAGCTGGTACGTGAAAACATTATCTATTATCTGTCCTTATCAGTTTAATATCTCATTGAAAGGTGACAGGGCCAGAAGTAGTTAATTAACTCCCAGACTGACCTGACCCACGGTGAACTGTAGAAACTGGTTAGGAAGATCTGTAAATGACTAGAGCTCTGAAATGCAGCCGGCATTGTTAGAGATAGAAGGGGAGATGTTTGCTCAGGTCTTGGGATGTCAGCAAACAAGTCTTGTCTATTGCTAGAGCTTTAATTCAAAGATCAAAAAGGAAGATTAACATTTATGATAATACTTGAGTGAAATAGTATTATTGTCTCTGTCTCTTTCAAGGTTGTGGTAACCTGGATCTGAACTGTTTAATGGATAAATGACCCTGTGCTAATTGCCAGGATGTTTGGGAGAAGGAGAGTTAAGCCTAGTGTTTTCTCAGGCCGAAAGGCTGCTGGAAATATATAAAAACCCCTGGGACATGATCCTACTTCATCTCAGATCTGCTTTGGGTTTCAAGAGGGGGAAACCCTGAGCCATAAGGATTGAGATCCCCAGTCACTGACTGGAGCCACCCTGAATATGGACATTGGACTATAACCTCTGGATTATTCCTAAAAGGACTTTTGGCAACTACAAGCTCATCTCTGCTGTGTCTGAACCTCAAGAATTGAATTCAAGTCTGTCTGTATATTGATCTTTTAACCAACACACTCTCTCTCTTTTCCTTTTTAATAAATTTTAGTTTAGTTCATAAGAATTGGCTATAGCGTGTATTTTGGGTAAGATCTAAGTTATGGTTGGACCTGGGTATGTGGCTGATCCTTTGGGATTGGAAGAACCTTTTCTTTTATATGATGAAGTAAGATTTTCAGTAATCATCATCATATCTGACGTGTGTGGCTGGACGGAGGCCTGAGGCTGGGCACTTTAAGGGAACTGCGTTGTTTGGACTTTTGAGTAACCAGTGAGGTGCTATAGAAGCTGTTTTGGGCTGGTTGGTAAATCTAAGTATTGGAAGATCCACCAGCGTTTGGGGTTTGTCTGCCCCGTTTTGTTTGCAGTTCACCCTGATTGAGTGACCTTGGCTGGCTCCCACAGGCACCGTCACACACACACACACAAGGACGGATTCCCAGGGGCAGCTGTCAGAACTCTCTGCCCCATGAGTCCCTGCCCTTCATCAACAGGGCAGGAGCGGCTGGGGCAGTGGGGGGCATTTCAGCCCCTGGGGGGCAGCTCAGTGGGAGGCCAGCGGTGGCTGCTGTGGTGGGGTTCACAGGCACAAACAGCAGTGGAGCAGCCGTCGTTAGGTTTCAGAGTGAACGCTGTGTGGCAAAGGCAGCTGGCAGCGGCTGGTTCAGCTCCCGGCAGACTGGGGCCGGGGGAAGTCTGGGCTGGCATGATAAGGGCCCCGGCCTGTGACTCAGCCCCGGAGGCGCCAACAATGACGGCTCCCCCCATCCGTCCCCCCATTGGTTCCTACCCTGGAGTGAGACGCGGACCCTAGCGGGGAGACGCCTTGAACCGATGGGCTCGGCCGTCTGGGTCCTGCTGGCCCTGCTGGCGCCCGGCCTGCTGTGGGGTGAGGGGCACCGGCAGAGCTCGTGGGGGGGGCAGGGCTGGGGTAGCAGGGGCTGCGGGTCGGGAGTGAGGGGCACCGGGAGACCTGGGAGAAGGGGGGGACTAGTGAGGCTGCGGGTCAGGAGTGAGGGGCACTGGCAGAGCTGGGGAGGGCAGGACTGGGCTACTAGGGGGCTGCGGGTCGGGAGTGAGGGGCACCGGCAGAGCTGGGTGGGGGCAGGGCTGGGTTACCGGGCCTGCGGGTCGGGAGTGAGGGGCACAGCTAACACTCTCCCGCTCCCAGGTTCCCCCCCACGGCTGGAGGTGCGGGGGGCCAGGGGTCAGATCCTGCTGCCCTGTGGGGCCCGGGGCCCCCGGCTGCGCTGGGTCTGGTCCCCCCGATACCCCAAATGCGCCGGCGACCCCGGAGACCAGCTCGAAATCGCCCGTCTGCCCCCCGGGCCGGAGCCCCCCCTGGACCAGTTCAAGGGGCGCCTGGATCCCCACCCCTCCGGCCTGGGGGCCCTGCTGCTCCGGGACCTGGTCATGAGCGACTCAGGGACCTTCACGTGCCACGGGGAGTCTGGGGCCGAGCCCCCCATCCAGCTGGAGGTGACAGGAGGTGAGGCCAGACCCCCCAGACCCCCCTGCCAGCACTGGGGTCACCGGGGGCTCCCCAGCCAGGGCCCCACCCTGCTCCCCACAGCGTCCCCTGCTGACCCCCATCTGCCCCCCCAGGCTGTCGGAACAACCTCACCGTCTCCTC
>NW_020702276.1:0-1790 GCF_002925995.2 Terrapene triunguis | reverse complement strand
CCCCCATCTGCCCCCCCAGGCTGTCGGAACAACCTCACCGTCTCCTCCAACTGGACGTCCCCCTCAGCCCTGACCCTCCACTGCCAGCGCTGCCCCCTGCTGGCTGGCTCGGCCTCCTTCCGCTGGTTCCTCAACTCCCAGCCCCTGGGCAACCGGGGCTGGGCTACCAAGAGCCAGCTGGGGGCTACCGTGAGGCTGGACCCGTCCCGGCGCGGGGCCTGGGGGCGCTGGGAATGTCACCTCCTCGGCGCCTCCTCTCGGGGCTTTGAGTTCTGCCTGGAGCCCCCCCTCGGGGCAGGAGGCACAGGTAAGATAGTGCCGCACATCCTGCACCCCCCCACACCTGCCCCACGGTGTCCTCTGCTGGCCCTGACCCTGCCTCTGTTCCAGGCTCCAGCTCTGAGTGGGGGATCTGGGTTGTGGCGGCGGTTCTGGGTCTGATCGGCGCAGGGCTGGGCGCTTGGCACCTGTGGAGGTGGAGACGGATACGGGGCAGGTGAGTTGGGGACCCAGAGTCCGGGGAGCAGCACCCCCAGCAGGGGATGGAGAGGGAAGAGAGAGGGACCCAGGAGTCCGGGGAGCAGAGCCCCAGCCCAGGGTGGAGTGGAAGAGGGAGAGACCCAGGAGCCTGGGGAGTGGTAGCCCCACAGGGTGGGGGAAGGGACCCAGGAGTCCGGGGATGGGGGTGGGGAGAAATGTGTTTTCATCGTGTATCTTTCCCATTTTCTTCCTTCAGGAACCGAAGGAATCAAAACAAAAAAGAGAACAAAACAGGTGAGAGAGAGAAATAAAAACAACCCCCCGGCCACAGGCCCGTTACCCCGGTATGCCACCGCTCCCACCATAGGTCAGAGACATGGACCCAGGTATCCCACCGTTCCCACCATAGGTCCGAGCCCTGGACCCAGCTACCCTGGTATCCCGCCTCCCCAGCTGAGTGCAGAGCGGATCAAAGATCTCCTTCCTGAGTAGCCGGGTCCATAACCTTCCCAGCCATGTTCAATCTGTAAGGATCCAGTGATGGGTAGTTCCACAGGTCAACCGGCTCCTTGGTTAGATCCCCCCCCCCGCACTATCCCATCCCTCTTCCCTCTTGATTTTCTCCTTCTCTCCATCCTGTGCCAAGGAGCCCCCGGGCCCCGTTTATGCCCCTTGGAAGAGCCACGGCTTGGAGCCAAATCGACCGAAAGACGCCTCGTGCCCCAGAGTCGGGAAAGAAAAGTGAGGGGGGGGCAGGGCAGGGCTGGCAGGGGCTGCGGGTCGGGAGTGAGGGGCACCGGCAGAGCTGGGGGGAGGCAGAGCTGGGCTAGCAGGAGGCTGCGGGTCGGGAGTGAGGGGCACCGGCAGAGCTGGGCGGGGGGAGGCATGGCTGGGCTGGCAGGGGCTGTGGGTTGGGAGTGAGGGGCACCAGCAGGGCTGGGGGGGGCAGGGCGGGGCAAGCAGTGGCTGTGGGGCGGGAGTGAGGGGCACCAGCAGAGCTGGGGGGCAGAAGGTCGCAGGGGGAAATCTCTGTAACTTCTTACCCCTTCTCTCCCCAGGTCCCAGGCACCCTGCTTTATGCTGAAGTCCAGCACCCCCTGGTGGCTCGAGCCCCAGCCCCTCCCCCACACGGTGCCACGGTCTATGCCACTATTGTCTGACCCCCACCCACCCTGGCTCCGCTCCCCTCTCCTCTCCACCCCCTTCATGAGTTGCATTCACACCCCTGGCTCCCAGGTGATGGGAAATTCAGCTGGAAGATGCTAGAAATCTCTGTTAAAATCCTGTGGTGGGGAGTTCCGCAGGTTAAC
>NW_020702275.1:0-3065 GCF_002925995.2 Terrapene triunguis | reverse complement strand
CTCCTGCGGCACTTCGAGGCGACACACTGCACCCCACTGCCCCCCCCCAGCCTTCTGTTTGCCCTGGCACTTGTAGCCGGGTGGCCCCCCGTCATGCCGATCGATTGCACTGACACCCTCCCCCCCCGTCGGTCTGTTTTATATGGAGCCGGGTGCGCCCCTCCCTGCTGTCTGTGAGCCCCCCCGCCCACCGCACGCTGTAAATTCACCCCACCCCCAAACCTGGGGGGCCCCCCGAGCTGGAGAAATTAACAATAAAGAAGGTATTTTTTGTATTTCGGGTCTGTCTGTCTGTGGCGATGCAGCCAGCTCTGGGGGGCAGCCCCCCATGCCTGGATCCACAGCCCGGCCCCCAGGGGGCCCTGACGCACAGTGGCTCCACTTTCCTCCAGCAGGGGGCAGCCCCTCGTTCCCAGGCCTGCCGGGGTGGCGTCTCAACGGGGCAAGGTGGGTTTCTAACGTTCATGCTGGCAGCCGCTTCAAAGCGACTCTGCGGGGGCCTGGGGAACTCCCAGCTACTGGATGTGGGGCCAGATCATCTCCCAGGGCGGGCGGCTGCAGTGTGTCCCGTGGGGCCCCTTCTCCACAATGGGTTCTGAGCCCCCTTCGCCGGGGGTCACCCACTTCCGCCCCTCAGCCCCTCGTTAGCCTGTGGGACTCTCTCCTACACGCCAAGGTGTTAATTAACCTGTAGGCCCTTGAGCACCAGGCTCTGATCGAACCAGGATGGGGGGGCTCTCCTGTGACCGGTCGTTAACCTGGGGAACTCGCTGCCACTAGCCGCAGCCCGTAATTAGAACCCCGCCGACGTCGCCTCTCCAATTAATACGAGCTCTGCGCTGGTCTCCTGCGCCAGGCGGGGGCCTTGTTCACCTGGGGAACTCCCTGCCACAGTGTGACGTTATGAGTGTCATGCGCTTCTCGGCTCTCTATGAGCTGGTATGTGAAAACATTATCTATTATCTGTTCTTATCAGTTTAATATCTCATTGAAAGGTGACAGGGCCAGAAGGAGTTAATTAACTCCCAGACTGACCTGACCCATGGTGAACTGTAGAAACTGGTTAGGAAGATCTGTAAATGACTAGAGCTCTGAAATGCAGCCGGCATTGTTAGAGATCTCAAGGGGAGATGTTTGCTCAGGTCTTGGGATGTCAGCAAACAAGTCTTGTCTATTGCTAGAGCTTTAATTCAAAGATCAAATAAGGAATATTAACATTTATGATAATACTTGAGTGAAATAGTATTATTGTCTCTAGGTGTCTTTGAAGGTTGTGGTAACCTGGATCTGAACTGTTTAATGGATAAATTACCCTGTGCTAATTGCCAGGATGTTGGGAAGAAGGAGAGTTAAGCCTATTGTGTTCTCAGGCCAAAAGCCTGCTGGAAATGTATAAACACCCTGGGACGTGATCCTACTTCATCTCAGATCTGCTTTGGGTTTCAAGAGGGGGAAAGCTTAAGCCATAAGGATTGAGATCCCCAGTCACTGACTGGAGTCATCCTGAATATGGACATTGGACTATAACCCATGGACTATTTCTAAAAGGACTTTTGGCAACTACAAGCTCATCTCTGCTGTGTCTGAACCTCAAGAATTGAATTCAAGTCTGTCTGTATATTGATCTTTTATCCAACACTCTCTCTTTTCCTGTTAATAAATTTTAGTTTAGTTCATAAGAATTAACTATAGCGTGTATTTTGGGTAAGATCTAAGTTGTAATTGGACCTGGGTGTGTGGCTGATCCTTTGGGATTGGAAGAACCTTTTCTTTTATATGATGAGATCAGATTTTCAGTAATCATCATCATATCTGACGTGTGTGTCTGGACGGAGGCCTGAGGCTGGGCAATTTAAGGGAACTACGTTGTTTGGACTTTTGAGTAACCAGTGAGGTACTGTAGAAGCTGTTTTGTGCTGGTTGGTAAATCTAAATATTGGAATAACCACCAGCGTTTGGGGTTTATCTGCCCCGTTTTGTTTGCAGTTCACCCTAATTGAGTGACCTCGGTTGGCTCCCACAGGCACCGTTACACACCACACAAGGACGGGTTCCCAGAGGCAGCTGTCAGAACTCTCTGCCCCATGAGTCCCTGCCCTTCATCAACAGGGCAGGAGCGGCTGGGGCAGTGGGGGGCATTTCAGCCCCTGGGGGACAGCTCAGTGGGAGGCCAGCGGTGGCTGCTGTGGTGGGGTTCGCAGGCACAAACAGCAGTGGAGCAGCTGTCGTTAGGTTTCAGAGTGAACACTGTGTGGCAAAGGCAGCTGGCAGCGGCTGGTTCAGCTCCCGGCAGACTGGGGCCGGGGGAAGTCTGGGCTGGCATGATAAGGGCCCTGGCCTGTGACTCAGCCCCGGAGGCGCCAACAATGACGGCTCCCCCCATCCGTCCCCCCATCGGTTCCTACCCTGGAGTGAGACGCGGACCCTGGCGGGGAGACGCCTTGAACCGATGGGCTTGGCCGTCTGGGTCCTGCTGGCCCTGCTGGCGCCCGGCCCGCTGTGGGGTGAGGGGCACCGGCAGAGCTCGGGGGGGGCAGGGCTGGGCTACCAGGGGCTGCAGGTCGGGAGTGAGGGGCACAGCTAACACTCTCCCCCCTCCCAGGTTCCCCCCTGCGGCTGGAGGTGCGTGGGGCCAGGGGTCAGATCCTGCTGCCCTGTGGGGCCCGGGGTCCCCGGCTGCGCTGGGTCTGGTCCCCCCGGTACCCCAAATGCGCCGGCGACCCCGGAGACCAGCTCGAAATCGCCCGTCTGCCCCCCGGGCCGGAGCCCCCCCTGGACCAGTTCAAGGGGCGCCTGGATCCCCACCCCTCCAGCCTGGGGGCCCTGCTGCTCCGGGACCTGGTCATGAGCGACTCGGGGACCTTCACGTGCCACGGGGAGTCTGGGGCCGAGCCCCCCATCCGGCTGGAGGTGACAGGAGGTGAGGCCAGATCCCCCAGAGCCCCCTGCCAGCACTGGGGTCACCGGGGGCTCCCCAGCCAGGGCCCCACCCTGCTCCCCACAGCGTCCCCTGCTGACCCCCCATCTGCCCCCCCAGGCTGTCGGAACAACCTCACCGTCTCCTC
>NW_020702274.1:0-3806 GCF_002925995.2 Terrapene triunguis | reverse complement strand
GATGCAGCCAGCTCTGGGGGGCAGCCCCCCATGCCTGGATCCACAGCCCAGCTGCCAGGGGGCCCTGACGCACAGTGGCTCCACTTTCCTCCAGCAGGGGGCAGCCCCTCGTTCCCAGGCCTACCGGGGTGGCATCTCTGGCGCCCCGGTGTGGGCAGAGACGGGGCGAGGTGGGTGCCTAACGTTCATGCTGGCAGCCGCTTCAAAGTGGCCCTGCGGGAGCCTAGGGAACTCCCAGCTACTGGATGTGGGGCCAGATCATCTCCCAGGGCGGCTGGCTGCAACGTGTCCCATGGGGCCTCTTCTCCCCTATGGGTTCTGAGCCCCCTTGGTCAGGGGTCACCCCTTCGCCAGGGGTCACCCACCCTCGTTAGCCTGCGGGACTCTCTCTCACACGCCAAGGCCTTAATTAACCTGTAGGCCCCTGAGCGCCAGGCTCTGATCAAACCAGGACGGGGGAGGCTCTCCTGTGACCGGTCGTTAACCTGGGGAACTCGCTGCCACTAGCTGCAGCCTGTAATTAGAACCCTGCCAACATCTCCTTTCCAATTATAACAAGCTCTGCGCTGGTCTCCTGAGCCAGGTGGGGGCCTCGTTCGCCTGGGGAACTCCCTGCCACACAAGGACTGGTTCCCGGGGCAGCTCTCTCACGCTCGATTTCACCTGGGGAACTCTCTGCCCCATGATTCCCTGCCCTTCGTCAACAGGGCAGGACCGGCTGGGGCAGTGGGGGGCATTTCAGCCTGTGGGGGGGGCAGCTCAGTGAGAGGCCAGCGGTGGCTGCTGTGGGGGGGTTCGCAGGCATGAACAGCAGTGGAGCGGCCATCATTAGCTTTCAGAGTGAACGCTGTGTGACGAAGGGAGCCGGCAGCGGCTGGTTCACGCTCCCGGCAGACCCCGGCGCGGCTGGGCCGGGGGAAGTCTGGGCTGCCGTGATAAGGGCCCTGGTCCCTGACCCGGAGACGCCAAGCATGATGGCGCCCGCCCCCTCCCCCCCCCCCCCCCCGTCAGTTCCTGTCCCGGAGCGAGACGTGGACCCTGGCGGGGAGACGCCCTGAACCGATGGGCTCGGCCGTCTGGGTCCTGCTGGCCCTGCTGGCGCCCAGCCTGCTGCGGGGTGAGGGGCACCGGCAGGGCTCGGCTATCAGGGGCTGCAGGTCGGGAGTGAGGGGCACCGGCAGGGCTGGGCTGGCAGGGGGCTGTGGGTCGGGAGTGAGGGGCACCGGCAGGGCTGGGCTGGCAGGGGGCTGCGGGTCGGGAGTGAGGGGCACCGCTATCCCTCTTTTTCTCCCCGCTCCTCCAGGTTCCCCCCCCGCTGCTGGAGGTGCGGGAGGCCGGGGGTCAGATCCTGCTGCTCTGTGGGGCCCGGGGCCCCCGGCTGCGCTGGGTCTGGTCCCCCCGATACCCCAAATGCGCCGGCAACCCCGGAGACCTGCTCGAAATCGCCCGGCTGCCCCCGGGGCCGGAGCCCCCCCCAGCCCAGTTCAGGGGGCGCCTGGACCCCCAGTCCTCCAGCCTGGGGGCCCTGCTGCTCCGGGACCTGGTCATGAGAGACTCGGGGACCTTCACCTGCCTCGGGAAGTCTGGGGCCGAGCCCCCCATCCGGCTGGAGGTGACAGGAGGTAAGGCCAGACCCCCCAGCCCGCACTGGGGTCACCGGGCGCTCCCCAGCCAGACCCCCGCCCCGGTCACCACAGCGTCCCCTGCTGACCCCCTCTGCCCCCACAGGCTGTCGGAACAACCTTACTGTCTCCTCCAACCGGACGTCCCCCTCGGCCCTGACCCTCCACTGCCAGCGCTGCCCCCTGCTGGCTGGCTCGGCCTCCTTCCGCTGGTTCCTCAACTCCCAGCCCCTGGGCAACCTGCGCTGGGCTACCAAGGGGGAGCAGGGGGCTACGGTGCGACTGGACCCGTCCCGGCGCTGGGCCTGGGGGCACTGGGAATGCCGCCTCCTCGGTGTCTCCTCTGGGGGCTTTGAGTTGTGTGTGGAGCCCCCCCTCGGGGCAGGGGGCGCAGGTAAGATTGTGCCCTGCACCACCACCCCCACGGTGCCCCCTGCTGGCCCTGACCCTACCTCTGTTCCAGGCCCCAGCTCTGAGTGTTGGATATGCGTTACGGCACCAATGGCGGTTCTGGGTCTGATCGGCGCAGGGCTGGGTGCTTGGCACCTGTGGAGACGGGGCAGGTGAGTTGGGGACCCGGAGTCCGGGGAGTGGCACCCCCAGCAGGGGATGGAGAGGGAAGAGAGAGAGAGGGACCCAGGAGTCCGGGGAGCAGAGCCCCAGCCCCGGGTGGCGTGGTAGAGGGAGAGACCCAGGAGCCTGGGGAGTGGTAGCCCCACAGGGTGGGGGAAGGGACCCAGGAGTCCGTGGATGGGGAGAAACGTGTTTTCATCATGTATCTTTGCCATTTTCTTCCTTCAGGAACCAACGGAATCAAAACAAATGAGAGAACGAAACAGGTGAGAGAGAAATAAAAACAACCCCCAGCCGCAGGCCTGTTACCCCGGTATCCCACCGTTCCCACCATAGGTCAGAGCCATAGGCCCAGCTACCCCGGTATCCCACCGCTCCCACCATAGGTCAGATGCATGGGCCCAGCTACCCAGGTATCCCACAGTTACCATCATAGGTCTAAGCCATGGGCCCAGCTACCCTGGTATCCTGCCTCCCCAGCTGAGTGCAGAGTGGATCCAAGATCTCCTGCCTGAGTAGCCGGGTCCGTAACCTTCCCAGCCATGTTCAGTCTGTAAGAATCCAGTGGTGGGTAGTTCCACAGGTCAACCGGCTCCTTGGTTACATTTCCCCCCCCCCCCCCCACTATCCCATCCCTGCTTTCCTCTTGATTTTCTCCTTCTCTCCATCCTGTGCCAAGGAGCCCCTGGGCCCCGTTTATCCCCCTTGGAAGAGCTGCAGCTTGGAGCCAAATCGACCGAAAAACGCCTTGTGCCCCAGAGTTGGGAAAGAAAAGTGAGAGAGTGAGGGGCACCGGCAGAGCTGGGGGGCAGGAGGTAGCAGGGGGAAATCTCTGTAACTTATTGCCCCTTCTCTCCCCAGGTCCCAGGCACCCTGCTTTATGCTGAAGTCCAGCACCCACTGGTGGCTCGAGCCCCAGCCCCCCCCCCCCCCGGCACCACGGTCTATGCCACTATTGTCTGACCCCCACCCGCCCCGGCTCCGCTTCCCCCTCCTGTCCACCCCCTTCATGAGTTGCATTCACACCCTGGCTCCCATTGCAGGTGATGGGAAATTCAGCTGGAAGATGCAAGACATCTCTGTTAGAATCTTGTGGTGGGGAGTTCCACAGGTTAACGGATTGTGGCATTAAAATCTGCCCTTGAAACCCTCGTGTCTGTGATGTCACCTTTGTCCTCAAGACCCCATCCTTTGGGCCTGCCTCTGGGGGGTGGGGTTCAGGCAGACGCGGCGCCACTTTATTTCCTGCCCCAAACGTCTGTGAAGAGCCACCCAGCTGCCCTGCCCCAGAGTTAGCTGCATCTCAGCACCGGGCAAAGGATCCCTGTATAACCAGTCCCCCGCCCCAGAGTTAGCTGCATCTCTGCACTGGCCTAGGAGTCCCTGAATAACCAGCCCCCTGCGCCCCACCCCAGAGGTGGCTGCATCTCCGCTCCTGGCGAGGGACAGCTGAGAATGAGGAGAATTCACGCTGAGCCACCCGCCTCCGTGGGCGGGATTTGAACCCGCGACCCCCAGCTTCGCGCCCTGCCGGTTAACAGTTATCCTGCGCCTGCAGCACCAGGACAAACCACTAGGTGGGGAAAAAACTAAGCAAGTGGGTAAAGCCAG
>NW_020702273.1:0-3149 GCF_002925995.2 Terrapene triunguis | reverse complement strand
CTGTCAGCATTCACAGACCACAGTAAGAACAGTCCCAGTTCGTCACATCTCTCCCCCCTTCGAGACCGAACTGAGCGGGGTCACTTTAGCCAGTGACCCGGGGAAGTTCGAACCTACCCCCGTTCCCATGGATGCCCCCGCATCCCTCCCATTCCTTGGTGAGAATTACACCAGGCCCCTCCAGTTTCACGCCCCCCCTTAGGTCGGGGGTGCTCGAGGGCATTCGCAGTTCGCATGTGGGAAGGGTTATGCGGCCTGTGCCCTTTTCCCACCCCAATACCCCTGGGGTTCCAACTGGGGTGTGGTCTTCTCCCAGCGCTCCAGTCTGGAGGTCTGTGCTTCGGGCTCTCTTGGTTCAGAGCCCCCCTTTTAACCTTGGCCACCCTCCGGAAAGGCTCCTCTATGCTGGGCAAGGGTCCTACAGCCGTTTTTCCCTTGTCCCGGGCCTTCCTCCCCCTCTGACAGGGGTTGGCAGTACTGTCGGAGAGTAACAAAGACCCCAGGCCCGTAAAAGCTCCGTAGCAGCCTCTGCTGGGTACGCCAGGTTCCCTGGTGCCCTGAGAGGGGAATGTCATGGGCCCCGTACAGCAGCTGGCGGCGATACTTCTGGGGTACCACCAGCTGCCTCCTGATCCCCCCTGACTCCATTTTCCCTGGGGGAGCCCATTCTCGGTACAGGAACCCCTTCTCCCACAGGAACCTTTTCCGGCCACCTCTCCCCATGGTCTGTACCGCACCGAGGTCGGCCAGGTCCCTTATCTTCCGCAAGGAGGGATCTTTCTGCACCTCGGTCTGGAACTCAGCAGCTGGGACAGGGATGGCCACCTGCTCTTTCTCGCCGGCTGGGTCTGAAGCCGCAGCCTCCCTGAGCCGTGTCCCTGGGTGTTCCCTCCCCACCAGGTTAGGGTCCTGCGCCTCAGGCAAGGCACCCTCCCCAAGGTCAGGGCGCAGTGCTCCTCGCCGGCTCTGACTACGGGTCACAACCAGTGCATTCTGGGGGTTGCTTGGCCAGTCCTCCAGGTCCCCCCCCATCAACACCTCAGTGGGCAAATACAGGTGTACCCCCAGGTCCTTGGGGCCCTCCTTGGCCCCCCACTTCAGGTGTACCCTCGCCACGGGCACTTTGACTGGTGTCCCGCCCACCCCCGTCAGAGTCAGGTAGGTGTTGGGCACCACCTGATCTGGGGGCACCACCTCGGGCCGGGCCAGCGTCACCTCTGCGCCCGTATCCCAGTATCCTTTGACCTTCCTCCCATCCACCTCCAGGGGTACAAGGTACTCTCTCCGGAGGGACCGCCCTGCGCCCACCGTATAAACCAAAAACCCTGAGTCTGGAGCATCCAGCCCCCCAGAGGAGCTGGCCTGGAGCTCTCCTCCCTCCTTAGCAGGTGGTACTCTGCCAGCCCCCCTTCCCTGGGAGTGCTGCCTCTCGCCTGGCTGGGTCTCTACCCAGTCAACCCTCTTTGGGTTTGGTCTGCTCAGTCTGTCCCTGAGCCTGGGGCACTGGGCCCGTATGTGGCCTCTGTGGCCACAGTGATAGCAGCCCATGGGGCCCCTCGAGTGGGTCGGATGGCCCTGATGCCGGATGTTCCCCTTTGATGGGGGTTTTCCATATTTTCCCATTGGGAGGTCCCATGGTGACTCTCTCTCTGCGTTGTGGTGGGACTGTTCCTTTGGGACTCCTCCCTGTTATCCCCTGACCGGCTCTTTACAAACTCATCGGCCAGCCGGCCTGCATGTCGCGGGTTCTCTGGTTTTTTGTCCCTCAACCACAGCCTCAGGTCAGATGGGCACCACTCATACAGTTGCTCCAATACCAGCAGTTTAACCAGGTCCTCCTTCGTCTGGGCCCCATCTGCCCACTTGCTGGCGTATCCCTCCATGCGGACGGCTAGTTGCAGATATGAGATCTCAGGGGTTTTATCCTGACTCCGGAACCTTTCCCGGTACATCTCAGAAGTCAGCCCAAACTCACGTAGCAGGGCCTTTTTGAATAGTTCGTAGTCCCCTTTCTCCGCCTCTTCCAGTTGGCGGTACAATGCCACGGCTTTGGGGTCCAGTAAGGGGGTGAGAACCCGGAGTCTGTCCGCAGGATCAACCTGGTGCAGCTCGCAGGCCGTCTCAAAGGCATCCAGGAAGTCATCCATGTCCTCCCCCTCCTTACGTTGGGCCAGGATGCACTTATCAAAGCTCCGTGCAGTCTTGGGTCCCCCCTCACTCACCGCAGCCGGGGTCTTGCGGCCCTTCAGCCTCGCCAGTTCCAGTTCATGCTGACGCTGTCTCTCTTCATGCTGCCTTTGTCTCTCAGTCTCCTCCCGTTCATGCTGTCTCTGTTGTTCACGATCCTCCAGCTCTCTCAGTTTTAGCTCTTTCTCCCATTCCAGCCCATTCCGCTCCACGGATGCCGCGCGTGGCCGGGAGGATCCCCTGCTGGCCGGCGAGCGTGGCCGGGAGGATCCCCTGCTGGCCGAGGGGGTCACTGCGCCCTCGGTATTTGCTGGGCTCCTCCCCACCCTTCCCCTAGGCATAGGAAGAGGGGGTCTCGGGAAGCCCTCAGCAGCCGGCTGACCACTCCCAGATGGGACAGACACTGGGGCCTGCGCTGCATCTGCCAGGCTGCTTCCCTCAGACAGGGATCAGTTCATTCGCGCGATCTCCCTTCTCCAGCTGGGCAATGAGCTGTTCTTTGGTGAGCTTCCCAATGCGCACCCCCCTCTGCTTGCACAGCTCCACCAGGTCGCTCTTAAGCTGCTTGGCATACATCTTCCTGCTGGCCACTCACAGGCCTGTGTGCTCACCGCTCCCCACAGTTTCCAGGGAGACCCCTAGTGTGCCAGCCCTTCTCGAGGTCACCACCTCTCTGCCAGGGTCGAGCTGCAGACTCCTCCGCCCCTGGGACCACTCGCTGCGATCCCCCGGGGGACCCTGTTACTGCAAAAGTCCTTCTCGCTGGTCACACACTCCCAGGGGTGATAACCGTCTCTCTCTGACTCTTCAGCACGCCTGGTCCCCGTCAATCCCCCTTCGTTTTACTTCTCCCCAGTCACTTACTGCAGGAAGCGCCGTCCACGGGGTGCAGTAGATCCCGCCGCTGCCACCAGTTGTCACGGAGTGTGGGGGGACTCAGGGCCCTGCACCCCCGGCTTCCT
>NW_020702272.1:0-1686 GCF_002925995.2 Terrapene triunguis | reverse complement strand
CCCTGAGAATTTTGAAATCAGGACTGGATGTGTTTCTAAAAGCGCTGGTCTAGGAAATCTCCGGCTTGGGTTATCCAAGGGGTCAGACGGGATGATCACAATGGTCCCTTCTGGCCTTGGCATCAACGACTCTATGAACCCACCTTCGAAAGGCCTCATAGGTGGGATGGCTGGGCTGGGGGAAGTGTGGGGGCCTCACCACCATGGGGCCCTGGAGATTGAGGGGCTGCTTTGCCGGGCTCAGGAATGCCCCCTCCCTGGGCCCACGGCCTGTGATGGCCACACCCACCCCTCCGTGTCACATACTGGGAGGGTCTGGACGTTGCCCCTCTCCCAGGTGGATCAATGGGTCGTCCCTCGCTGCAGGATGGACCCACCCATGAGCCCTGTGGTTCTGGCACTAGTTGTGGACCTCAGAGAGGGATTTATGACCCCGGGGTCCCAATTCTTGGGGCTCTTCGCCCCTGGGGCTCAGGGACCTCAACTGGGGAGCTAGCGGCTCTCAGTTCTAGGATCCTGTCATACTGGTGCCTTGGGCCCATTGTTTCTGTGAACCCTCTCCCCCATGAGGCTATTTGGGGGGTCGGGGGAGCGAATGCAGCTCAGCTCCCTGGAGTCTACGCTGCCCCCAGCAGCACGACATGGCAGGGGGGTGATCTGATCAGCACTGCAGGGCTGGGTGAGATAACAGTTTGGCTTTCTCTTACGATGAAGATCTCAAATTACCACCCGTGCAGTAAACCTCCTGGACACGCCCCCCACCCGCCCTGTTGGTAAGGATTGTTCTCCCCGTTGTATGGAGGGGGAAACTGAGGCACAGGGAAAGGCGATGACTCACCCAAAATCCAACAGCAAGTCTGTGGCAGAGCTGGGAATGGAACCCAGGAGTCCTGTGGTCTAACCACTACACCACACTCAAGTCAGACAGAGAACCCAGGACGCCTGGCTCCCGATTAAGCTCTAACCATTACATACTCTGTTCTTCTCAGCCCGCTATGGCTCGTTAGGTTTCCCACTCTAGGTGCCGCTCTCCATAGCCAGGCAAACTGAAGGATTGTGTCTCTTGCTACTTGGGTTCCTTCCCGCGGGACGATCCCATCCTGTCTACGGCTGGGAAGGAGGGTGTAAGTGCCATGGGCTGGCCCGCAGGAACCCAGTCAAAGGCCCTCGCTGCCTGCACTGGCTCAGACCGGGGAGATGGTTTGTGGCCAGCTGGAGAGCCTGGGAAGCACAGCCCACAAAAATGCCACATTCCCACCAAGCGGGAGCTGTCCTGTTCCTCTCCCCTGGTGAGGCCACCACGGCCGTCCCGCTGAGGGGCAGCATCGCTGTGTGCTGCCAGCACAGCATTCGAAAGGGTGGAGAGGACTTGTAGGGAGCTTCCAAGGGACTCGGTGGTCTCCAGTATGTCCGGGGGGCTCCAGCACCCAGCGGGGATGTTGAACTGACCTCGACCACAACCCTCCTGGGAGTATCAGCAGGGCCCCTCCCCACAGGCATTGCTCCTCCAGGGCATCCAGCAGCAGGATCTACAGGTGAAGTGACTCCGGAGACACACCATCCCCAGTGACATCTACAGGCAAACAGCTTCCAGATACACCCAGGAGACACCATCGCCAGTGGCATCTATAGGCAAAGTGCTTCCAGGTACACCCAGGAGACACCATCGCCAGTGGCATCTACAGG
>NW_020702271.1:0-1617 GCF_002925995.2 Terrapene triunguis | reverse complement strand
CCCTGAGAATTTTGAAATCAGGACTGGATGTGTTTCTAAAAGCGCTGCTCTAGGAAATCTCCGGCTTGGGTTATCCAAGGGGTCAGACGGGATGATCACAATGGTCCCTTCTGGCCTTGGCATCAACGACTCTATGAACCCACCTTCGAAAGGCCTCATAGGTGGGATGGCTGGGCTGGGGGAAGTGTGGGGGCCTCACCGCCATGGGGCCCTGGAGATTGAGGGGCTGCTTTGCCGGGCTCAGGAATGCCCCCTCCCTGGGCCCACGGCCTGTGATGGCCACACCCACCCCTCCGTGTCACATACTGGGAGGGTCTGGACGTGGCCCCTCTCCCAGGTGGATCAGTGGGTCGTCCCTCGCTGCAGGATGGACCCACCCATGAGCCCTGTGGTTCTGGCACTAGTTGTGGACCTCAGAGAGGGATGTATGACCCCAGGGTCCCAATTCTTGGGGCTCTTCGCCCCTGGGGCTCGGGGACCTCAACTGGGGAGCTAGCGGCTCTCAGTTCTAGGATCCTGTCATACTGGTGCCTTGGGCCCATTGTCTCTGTGAACCCTCTCCCCCATGAGGCTATCTGGGGGGTCGGGGGAGCGAATGCAGCTCAGCTCCCTGGAGTCTACGCTGCCCCCAGCAGCACGACATGGCAGGGGGGTGATCTGATCAGCACTGCAGGGCTGGGTGAGATAACAGTTTGGCTTTCTCTTACGATGAAGATCTCAAATTACCACCCGTGCAGTAAACCTCCCGGACACGCCCCCCGCCCGCCCTGTTGGTAAGGATTGTTCTCCCTGTTGTATGGAGGGGGAAACTGAGGCACAGGGAAAGGCGATGACTCACCCAAAATCCAACAGCAAGTCTGTGGCAGAGCTGGGAATGGAACCCAGGAGTCCTGTGGTCTAACCACTACACCACACTCAAGTCAGACAGAGAACCCAGGACGCCTGGCTCCCGATTAAGCTCTAACCATTACATACTCTGTTCTTCTCAGCCCGCCATGGCTCGTTAGGTTTCCCACTCTAGGTGCCGCTCTCCATAGCCAGGCAAACTGAAGGATTGTGTCTCTTGCTACTTGGGTTCCTTCCCGCGGGACGATCCCATCCTGTCTACGGCTGGGAAGGAGGGTGTAAGTGCCATGGGCTGGCCCGCAGGAACCCAGTCAAAGGCCCTCGCTGCCTGCACTGGCTCAGACCGGGGAGATGGTTTGTGCCAGCTGGAGAGCCTGGGAAGCACAGCCCACAAAAATGCCACATTCCCACCAAGCGGGAGCTGTCCTGTTCCTCTCCCCTGGTGAGGCCACCACGGCTGTCCCGCTGAGGGGCAGCATGACTGTGTGCTGCCAGCACAGCATTCGAAAGGGTGGAGAGGACTTGTAGGGAGCTTCCAAGGGACTCGGTGGTCTCCAGTATGTCTGGGGGGCTCCAGCAACCAGCGGGGATGTTGAACTGACCTTGACCACAACCCTCCTGGGAGTATCAGCAGGGCCCCTCCCCACAGGCATTGCTCCTCCGGGGCACCCAGCAGCAGGATCTACAGGTGAAGTGCCTCCGGAGACACCCAGGAGACATCGTTGCCAGTGACATCTACGGGCGAAGTGCCTCCGGAGACACCATCACCAG
>NW_020702270.1:0-5945 GCF_002925995.2 Terrapene triunguis | reverse complement strand
GGAGCTGAGCACAAACAACGTCTAGTAGCCCCGGCCCTTAGTCAGGGCGGGGGGTTAGCAACCAATAGTTCAGGGGGGCTCAGGTCCTGGTCGGGAGCTGAGCACAAACAAAGTCTAGTAGCCCCGGCCCTTAGTCAGGGCGGGGGGGGTAGCAACCAATGGTTCAGTAGCCCAGGCCCTTAGTCAGGGCGGGGCAGCAACCAATAGTTCAGTTAGCCCTGGCCCTGGGTCAGGGCGGGGCAGCAACCAATAGTTCAGTAGCCCAGGCCCTTAGTCAGGGCGGGGCCGCAAACAGGGTCAGTTAGCCCAGGCCCTGGGTCCGGGCGGGGCAGCAAATAGAGTCAGGTAGCCCAGGCCCTGGGTCAGGGCGGGGCAGCAAACACTAGTTCCAGGGCTCAGGTCCTTGCAGCAGGCTGAGCAATAACCAAGTCAGTTAGCCCAGACCCTTTGGCAGGGAGGAGGAGAGACTGCCACCCGGCGGGGGGTGGCAGGGGGGAACACAGGCCCACCCACTCCACTGTGTTCCAGCCCGGGGCCCTATCCGCAGCAGACCGTCTGCCACGGTGTCAGTGGGGATCCTGCCCGCAACACACTGACATCGGTTCCGGGTCTGCGATCCCCGGGCCACTTCCCATCTCCTCCTCCTCCATGGGTACCTGCTCCTCGCTGGGCTCGGCAGCGGGGTCCCACAGCATGGGCTCCTCGGCGTGTTGAGGGCTGTCTAGGTCGGGCCGCTCCTCCGGTCTCGGGTCAGGGGGATGCTCGGGCCTCTCCTCGGGGTACCGTGCTCGGGGCAGGCTCGGCCAGTCCGCTTCGGGGTACCGCGCTCGGGGTAGGCTCGGCCAGCCTACCTCGGGGTACCGGGCTCTAGGGAGACTCGGGCCGTCCACCTCCGGATACCTGGCTCTGGGGAGGCTTGGTCCGTCCACCTCCGGATACCTGGCTCTGGGGAGGCTTGGTCTGCCCACCTCCGGGTACCTGGCTCGGGGCAGGCGCGGTCTAGCAGGAGCCCGAGCAGGAGCGTCTGGCCTCTCCGGCCGCTGGGCTCCAACTGAGTGCTGGGGCTGGGCTTTTATACTTCCTGTCCCGCCCCTGGACTTCCGGGGGGCGGGAACAGGTGCCAGTGGCTCCGCCCACTTCCGGGGGGCGGGAACAGGTGCCGGCGGCTCCGCCCACTGGGGTGCCTGTTCTGGCTCTTCCCTCTCAGGGGCCGTCGGGAGCCAGGCCGCTTCACTACACGGCCCCCCCCTCAAGGCTGGTTCCCGTGCAGCGGGGCCAGCCCATTCCATACCCCCCAGTCGAGAGAGGAAATCCGCATTCGCATGTTCCTTACCCGCTCGATGGCGGACCGTGAAGGCGAATGGCTGGAGGGCCAGGTACCATCGTTGCACCCGCATATTGTGGTCCTTCATTCGGGTCAACCATTGAAGGGCGGAGTGGTCGGTGACGAGGGTGAAGGGGACTCCCAGGATGTAGTAGCGGAGCGCCTCACAAGCCCACTTCACGGCTAGGGCCTCCTTCTCGACCACCGCATAGTTCTTTTCGCGTGGGAATAGTTTCCGGCTAATGTACAGGACCGGGTGCTCTTCACCCCCTACGTCTTGGGATAGGACCGCCCCGAGTCCTACTTCCGAGGCATCGGTCTGTAAGACAAAGGGCTGGTTAAAATCGGGACTATACAAGACCGGCTCGCTGCAGAGGCACTTCTTCAGAGTCCGAAAGGCCCCGTCACACTCGGTAGTCCAGTTCACCTGCCGTGGACTGTCTTTCGTTAGGAGTCCCGTTAGGGGGGCTGCAATCGCGGCGAATTGTGGAATGAACCGCCGATAGTACCCGGCCATTCCTAGGAACTGCCGCACCTGGCGCTTTGTGGTTGGCGGGGGGCAGTTTGCAATGGCCTGGACCTTCCCGATCAGGGGTTTTACCTGCCCATGCCCGATAGCATACCCCAGGTATTTAGTCTCTTGCCAACCGATCCGACATTTTTTTGGGTTAGCGGTTAGCCCGGCCTCCCTCAGGGACCGCAGGACGGCTGCGACTCTCTCCAGGTGGTTCTCCCACCGCGGACTGTAGATAACGACGTCGTCTAGATAGGCGGCCGCGTAGTCTTGATGGGGCTGGAGGAGGCGGTCCATTAGGCGCTGAAAGGTGGCCGGGGCCCCGTGGAGGCCGAAGGGCATCCTGGTGAATTGATAGAGACCTGAGGGGGTGGCAAAGGCAGTCTTCTCCCGGGAGGCAGGATCCAGGGGGATCTGCCAGTACCCCTTACTCAAGTCCAGGGTGGTTATATAGTGGGCCTCCCCCAGGCGGGCCAGTAGCTCATCTATCCGAGGCATGGGATAGGCGTCAAATTTGGAGATGGCGTTGACGCGTCGGAAATCAATACAGAAGCGTTGTGACCCGTCGGGTTTGGGCACCAACACCACTGGGCTGCGCCACTCGCTCTGTGACGGCTCTATTACTCCCAGATCCAACATTGCCCGAACCTCCTTTTCCACGACCTGCCTCCTATGATAGGGCAGGGGCCGGGTCGTCCCCCGAATCACCACCCCGGGTTCGGTTTGGATCCGATGGTGGATCAGGGAGGTATATCCTGGTTGGTCCGTAAACGTGTGAGAGAACGCTTGGAGGAGGCCCCGAGTCTGCCGGAGCTGGTCCTCGGTTAAGGTTTCTCCGAGCTGGGGTTCTTCGGGGTCTCCGGTACGGGGAACCTGGGGTCCCAGTTCTGGTTCCGGCGGGTAGGGATTGATCAATAGCCCCTCTCGGTCCTTCCAGGGTTTAAGGAGGTTGATGTGGTAGCGCTGGATCTTCTTCTTTCGGTCCGGCTGATTGATTTCATACGTGACCGGGCCCACCTTCCTGACCACCTCATAAGGTCCTTGCCACCGGGCCAGGATCTTCGATTCATGGGAGGGGAGGAGGAGTAATACCCGGTCCCCGGGTTGGAATTCCCGAGCCTGTGCTCCTCGATTATAGGTCTGTGCTTGCGTGTCCTGGGCGGCTTTTAAGTTTTCCCGTGCCAGCTCTCCCGCCTGCTTTAGGCACTCCTGAAGTTGAAGCACATACTGTAGGAGACCCTGAGTCGGGGATGGAGCCTGTTCCCAGGTTTCCCTCATGAGGTCTAGCAGGCCTCGGGGTCTCCTCCCATACAATAACTCGAAGGGGGAGAACTTCGTCGATGTCTGGGGAACTTCCCGAATTGCCAGGAGCAAGGGGGGAAGAAGTTGGTCCCAGCGGCGAAGATCTTCCGGGGGAAACCGACGCAACATCCCTTTCAGCGTCCGGTTGAACCTCTCCACTAATCCATCGGTCTGGGGATGGTAGACGGAGGTGCGGAGTTGCTTGACCCCTAGGATGGCACAGACTTCCTTGAGCAGCCGGGAGGTAAAATTGGTCCCTTGATCTGTGAGGAGCTCCCGGGGCAGGCCGACCCGGGCGAAGACCTTCACCAGTTCCATGGCAATGGTGCGGGCTGAGATATTCCGAAGAGGAATGGCTTCGGGGAACCTGGTGGCATAGTCCATCATGACCAAGATATATTGGAACCCTGCGCTGCTCTTTGGGAGAGGCCCCACCAGATCCACTGCCACGCGTTCAAAGGGGGTTTCCATTAGAGGCATCGGCACCAAGGGTGCCTTTGGGGTCTGGGCCGGGGCGGCCAGCTGGCAGTCCGGACACGAATTGCAGTAGTCCTTGACGTCTTGATACACTCCGGGCCAAAAGAAACGCCCCAGGATCCGGGCCAGCGTTTTGTCGTGCCCGAGGTGCCCAGCCGCCGGGACGTCGTGGGCCAGTTTCATGACCGCCCGGCGGTGACAGCGCGGCACGAGAAGCTGTGTCCGGATGTCCCCGGTACGGGGGTCCTTCTCTAGGCGATACAGGCGTTCTTGCCGTAGCTCAAAATGCGGCCACTGCTCCGCCCGCTGGGGATCGAGAATTGTCCCATCCACGGAGGCTAGCTGTTCGTAGGTCCGGCTAAGCGTGGGGTCTGCCCGTTGGTCCCGGCAAAAATCAGTGGGCGTCGGGGAATTCCCTGCTCCCCCCCGAGGAGGGTCTTCAGGCTCCCCCGGGGAATTGGCGGGGACGGGGTTTTCCACCTCGTCCTCCTCGGTCTCCGGAGACTCCCCTCCCAAGGCCGGCGTGGCCGGCGGGCTACCCTCGAGGCGGCGGCGTAGGACGGTATTAAAGTCGGGCCAGTCCCGCCCCAGGATCACCGGATACGCCAGCCGGGGCGCCAGCCCCACAATCATCTGTCGGGTGACCCCATCAATAGTCAGTCGGGTCTGGGTGCTAGGGTAAAGGCGTACGTCTCCGTGGATGCATTGCAGGGGAATCTTTTCCAGATGGTTGTCCGCCGGCAGGCCTAAGGTCTGGCAGATGAGCGTTTGGCCACAGCCTGAGTCGAGGAGGGCCATCGCCTGGCGTCCCCCAATGGCCACGGGCACGGTGATCTTGACCCCTTGCGGACGTCGGGCACGGCCTTCCCCCGAATAGACTTGGCCAAATGCGCACCCCGGTTCAGGGCAATCCCGTCGCAAATGGCCATACTTCCCACAGGAGAAACATGGTCCCAATGTGGCTCGTTCCGGCTGCGGCCGGGTCCCGGGGTCACCCCCGGGGGGGTTCCGACGGTATCCCCCGGCGGTGCCTGCTGGGGTCCGCGGGAGCCTCCCGGAGGACACGGACACCCGAGCCTGGCCCTCTGTGTTGCGGGAAGGAACACTCGGGGCTGCCCGGGAGGGCTGCCCCCTCTTTTCTGAGTTGGGGTGCTCCGTCCGGACTGGGACCCCCCGGCCAGCGGCCCCTGACGGGACTTCAGCTGCGAGGAAGTCCTCCATTAAGGTGACGGCCGCGGACACCGTCGTTGGCCGGTGGCGGAGGACCCAGGATCTTCCCCTCGGCGGCAGCACATGGGTAAACTGCTCCAGGATCACCTGCTCCATTATCTCCTCTGCTGTCCGGCGCTCGGGCTGCAACCACCTTCTGCAGGTCTCCCTCAGTTCCTGAGCCACCATCCGCGGCCGGGCCCCTGGGGGATAGGCCAGGCCCCTGAACCGTTGTCGGTAGGTCTCGGGACGCACGTCCAGTGCGTCCAGAATAGCAGCCTTCACTAGGTTGTAGTCTCTGGCCGCTTCCACCGGCAGGCCTCGGTAGACCGTCTGGGCAGTCCCCGTTAAGTAAGGGGCCAGGATGGTGGCCCACTGGTCCGGAACCCAACCGGCGACAACTGCCACCCTCTCAAAAGTGACGAGGAATGCCTCGGGGTCATCATCGGGTCCCATCTTCGTCAACCGGACTGGGGGGCTGGGTCGCGGGGCCCCTGGGACGACTCCGGGTGGGACTTCCCCCGGTCGGGCTAGGGCCGCGGCAAGCTGCTGGAGACATTTCTGCTGGAAGTCCTGCTGTTGGGCAACCAGGTCCGTGATCAGCTGCCGTTGTTGGACCCCCAGCTGCTCGATGAGCTGCTGCTGCTGCTGCTGGTGGGCGGCCTGGTGCTCCTGTTGGTATCGCACCTGAGCCGCCTGTTGTTGCTCCTGACTTTCGGTCATGCGGGTCAGGAGCTGGGATAAATCCCCCTCTCTGGCGGGGGGTCTCTCTCCCATCGCCCCCTTCTCACCGGTGTCTAGGGCTCGTGCCCACATGCTGGGCAAGAGGCCCCACGTTGGGCGCCACGTGTAATAGTCCGGTGCGGGGGCCGGGCCCTCTCAGGGGCCGTCGGGAGCCAGGCCGCTTCACTCTGCGGCCCCTAAATCGGTCCTTGGGGTCCAAAAGTCCCGGGGTTCCGCCCCTCAGGCAGGGGCTAAACAAAAGCACACGGTTAGATGGGTCCCAGGCCCTCAGTCAGGGCGGGGGACAGCAACCAATAGTTCAGGGGGGCTCAGGTCCTTGTCGGGAGCTGAGCACAAACAACGTCTAGTAGCCCCGGCCCTTAGTCAGGGCGGGGG
>NW_020702269.1:0-4669 GCF_002925995.2 Terrapene triunguis | reverse complement strand
AGAGACAGAGAAGAGAAAGCCAAAGAGGCGGCCCACAAGAGAGAGATGGAGCTGAAAGAAAAAGAGATGGAACTGGAAGCAGCAAGGACTAGGCAGGGTGCATCAGACCATCCTAACAACTCCTCTCCAGGTACCACTTCCCATCCCAGGAAATTCCCTACCTACAAGGCAGGCGATGATACTGAGGCCTTCTTAGAAAATTTTGAAAGGGCCTGCCTTGGATACAACATCCCTCTAACCCAGTACATGGTAGAGCTGAGACCGCAGCTCAGTGGACCCTTAGCAGAGGTGGCGGCTGAAATGCCTAAGGAACACATGAACAGTTATGAACTTTTTAAAAACAAGGCCAGAATCAGAATGGGGCTAACACCTGAGCATGCCCGTCGGCGGTTCAGAGCCCTAAGGTGGAAACCCGATGTGTCATTTACCCGACATGCCTACCACATTGGGAAAAATTGGGATGCCTGGATATCAGGAGCAAATGTTAAATCTACGGAAGAGTTGCCCTTCCTATTGCAAATGGAGCAGTTTTTAGAGGGTGTTCCTGAGGAAATAGAAAGGTACATCCTAGATGGGAAGCCCAAAACTGTAACCGAGGCGGGGGAGATTGGAGCCAAATGGGTGGAGGTGACAGAAAAGAAAAAAGCTAGTAGCAGTTGGAGCGAATATCAGAAGGGGCAAGCCGAAACAAAACCTTACCACCGGGGACAACCCAAGGCCCCACCCACATCCCAAGGGAAACCCCAGACGCCTTCTCACCCCACCACACCAGTCTCCATCAACCAACATCGCCCCGGTGATACCTTAGCAGGGCGATGTTTTAAATGTAATGAACTGGGGCATATAAAGGCTCACTGCCCCAAGAACCCTAACCGATTACAGTTCATTACACCCCAATCACACCAAAGATCCCCAGACCCAGATGCCTCTCTCATACCCTCGGAGCGAAGGGAAACCTTGAGAGTGGGCGGAAAGAAGGTTATCGCTTGGAGGGACACTGGGGCACAAGTGTCAACTATCCACCAATCCCTAGTGGACCCCAAACTCATCAACCCGGAGGCTACAGTGACAATTCAACCCTTCGTGTCACAGTCTGTAACCTTGCCTACAGCCCAGTTGCATGTCCAGTACAAGGGCTGGGCAGGAATGTGGACTTTTGCAGTCTATGACAATTATCCCATCCCCATGCTGCTGGGGGAAGACTTGGCCAACCATGTGAAGCTAGCCAAGAGGGTGGGAATAGTCACCCGCAGCCAGGCTAAGCAAGCTTTCACCCCCATCCCTGTTCCTGAGCCGTCCACCAGGGCCCCGTCTGTGTTACCGGAGACCCAAACACAGGTGGTGGAACCGGATCCCCTGCCAACGACTGCAACAGCCGTAGTGGATCCAATCCCAGAGACCCAGCCAAAGCCAGTCCCGGAACCGGAACTGGCAACGCAACCAGCACCAGAACCATTGCCGGCACGGAGTCCAGCGCTTGCAAACCCGTCTACAACTCCAATGCCAGAGGGCACCAGCGAGCCTGAACTGGCGGAAGCAGCAGATAACCCTACCCAAGAGGCTCAGCCAGAACCTGAGATACCACATAGTGCACCAGCGGACAGCGGTTCACGGTCAGTGGAAACAGCCCCAGCACCTGCATCGCTTCCAGAGGGACCAAGCCCCAGTCCACAGTCCAAGGAGGAACTGATGTCTCCAGCATCAAGGGAACAGTTCCAGGCCGAGCAGGAAGCAGATGACAGCCTTCAGAAAGCTTGGGCGGCGGCACGGAGCACCCCACCGCCTCTCAGCTCTTCTAACCGATCCCGGTTTGTTGTAGAACAAGGACTTTTATACAAGGAGACTCTTTCTGGTGGGCACCAGGAAGACTGGCATCCTCAAAGACAGTTGGTAGTTCCCACTAAGTATCGGGTAAAGCTCTTGAGCTTAGCCCATGATCATCCCAGTGGCCATTCTGGGGTGAACAGAACCAAAGACCGGTTGGGGAAGTCCTTCCACTGGGAGGGAATGGGCAAGGACGTTGCTAATTATGTCCGGTCTTGTGAGGTGTGCCAACGAGTGGGAAAGCCCCAAGACCAGGTTAAAGCCCCTCTCCAGCCACTACCCATAATTGAGGTCCCATTTCAGCGAGTAGCTGTGGATATTCTGGGTCCTTTCCCAAAGAAGACACCCAGAGGAAAGCAGTACGTCCTGACTTTCATGGATTTTGCTACCCGATGGCCGGAAGCTGTACCCTTAAGCAACACCAAGGCTAAAAGTGTGTGCCAGGCATTAGCAGACATTTTTGCCAGGGTAGGTTGGCCCTCCGACATCCTTACAGATTCGGGAACTAATTTCCTGGCAGGGAACATGAAAAACCTGTGGGAAGCTCATGGGGTGAATCACTTGGTTGCCACCCCTCATCACCATCAAACCAATGGTCTGGTGGAGAGGTTTAATGGAACTTTGGGGGCCATGATACGTAAATTCATAAATGAACACTCCAATGATTGGGACCTAGTGTTGCAGCAGTTGCTTTTTGCCTACAGGGCTGTACCACATCCCAGTTTAGGGTTTTCACCATTTGAACTTGTGTATGGCCGCGAGGTTAAGGGGCCATTACAGTTGGTGAAGCAGCAATGGGAGGGGTTTACGCCTTCTCCAGGAACTAACATTCTAGACTTTGTAAGCAACCTACAAAACACCCTCCGACACTCTTTAGCCCTTGCTAAAGAAAACCTAAAGGATGCTCAGGAAGAGCAAAAGGCCTGGTATGATAAACATTCCAGAGAACGGTCCTTCAAAGTAGGAGACCAAGTCATGGTCTTAAAGGCGCTCCAGGCCCATAAAATGGAAGCGTCGTGGGAAGGACCATTCACGGTCCAGGAGCGCCTAGGAGCTGTTAACTATCTCATAGCCTCCCCCACCTCCAACATAAAGCCTAAGGTATACCATGTTAATTCTCTTAAGCCCTTTTATTCCAGAGAATTAAACGTTTGCCAGTTTACAGCCCAGGAAACAGATGACGCGGAGTGGCCTGCAGGTGTCTACTACGAAGGAACAAGGAATGGTGGCGTGGAAGAGGTGAACCTCTCCACGACCCTGGGACGTCTGCAGCGACAGCAGATCAAGGAGCTGTGCACAAGCTTTGCACCGATTTTCTCAGCCACTCCAGGACGGACCGAACGGGCATACCACTCCATTGACACAGGTAATGCTCACCCAATTAGAACCCCACCCTACCGGGAGTCACCTCATGCCCAAGCTGCTATACAAAGGGAGATCCAGGACATGCTACAGATGGGTATAATCCGCCCCTCTAACAGTGCATGGGCATCTCCAGTGGTTCTAGTTCCCAAACCAGATGGGGAAATACGCTTTTGCGTGGACTACCGTAAGCTAAATGCTGTAACTCGTCCTGACAACTATCCAATGCCACGCACAGATGAGCTATTGGAAAAATTGGGACATGCCCAATTCATCTCTACTTTAGACTTAACCAAAGGGTACTGGCAAGTACCACTAGATGAACCCGCTAAGGAAAGGTCAGCCTTCGTCACCCAGGCAGGGGTGTACGAATTCAATGTACTCCCTTTCGGGTTGCGAAATGCACCCGCCACCTTCCAAAGACTTGTAGATGGTCTCTTAGCGGGATTGGGAGAATCTGCAGTTGCCTACCTCGATGATGTGGCCATTTTTTCTGATTCATGGACAGAACACCTGGAGCACCTGGGAAAAGTCTTCGAGCGCATCCGACAGGCAGGACTAACTGTTAAGGCTAAAAAGTGTCAAATAGGCCAAAACAGAGTGACGTACCTGGGGCACCAGGTGGGTCAAGGAACTATAAATCCCCTACAGGCCAAAGTGGATGCTATCCAAAAGTGGCCGGTTCCAAAGTCAAAGAAACAGGTCCAATCCTTCTTAGGCTTGGCCGGATATTATAGGCGATTTGTACCACACTACAGCCAAATCGCCGCCCCGCTGACAGACCTAACCAGAAAGAAACAGCCAAATGCAGTTCAGTGGACTGATGAGTGTCAAAAGGCCTTTAACCAGCTTAAGGCAACACTCATGTCTGACCCTGTGCTAAGGGCCCCAGACTTTGACAAACCGTTCCTAGTAACCACAGATGCTTCCGAGAGAGGCGTGGGAGCAGTTTTAATGCAGGAAGGACCGGATCAAGAATTCCATCCTGTCGTGTTTCTCAGCAAGAAACTGTCTGAGAGGGAAAGCCACTGGTCAATCAGCGAAAAGGAATGCTACGCCATTGTGTACGCGCTGGAAAAGCTACGCCCATATGTTTGGGGACGGCGTTTCCAACTACAAACAGACCATGCTGCGCTACAGTGGCTTCATACCGCCAAGGGAAATAACAAAAAACTTCTTCGGTGGAGTTTAGCTCTCCAAGATTTTGATTTTGAAATACAACACATTTCGGGAGCTTCTAACAAAGTGGCTGATGCACTCTCCCGGGAAAGTTTCCCAGAGTTAACTGGTTAACAATTGTTCTTGGAATGAAACATTGTTAGTTTTTATATAATCAGTAGTATGTCTTATTAACTCTGTTTTCTCCTAGAACTCCAGGAAGAAATCACAGCCAGTGTGGAACCGAACGTCCAACACTATCTGTGATTTGGGGGGCGTGTCATAACTATGAAGGGAAGGGTAACAGCTCTCTGTGTACAGAGAC
>NW_020702268.1:0-4776 GCF_002925995.2 Terrapene triunguis | reverse complement strand
CTGCTGTGGTGACGACGCAGGAAAGGAAACAGAACGCCAGGTTTGTTGGTAGCCAGTGAGCTTTACAAGCCTCCTGCAAAAAGCCTCTCAGGAAAAAACCTTTCCTGGGGTTTTTATTCTTCTCCTTACTTTGTTTACAACTTATCTGAGTGGTTACATTCTTGCCCATTCAGAAGGCAGGCAGTATACATGAGCATGAAATTACAAACCCATCTCTTAAGCGCGTGAACAGCAGCTGCAAAGGTGATGTCAGGCTGCCAATAAGTTTTCCAAACAAAGGCGCTAGAACAAGGTCACTCCCGCCTCATTGCCAAGGGAACAGTTTGCCGTTCTTCAAGGCTTATGATTAGGGAGCAACACATTCCTACATCCCCCCCTATTTTATTTTATATGCGGTATTTAGACAAAGCACCTTTACAGGGTAGCATACACAACGCCACTAAATTGGGTAAGCATTAAACAAAGCAGCAAAGTAAAACGCCAAAAATCAAAACTAAGACCCCATACTATAAAAGGGTCTTTATCCACTCTAAGGGTGGCTATAACTAAATATAATTCCACCAAGGAGGAAAAACATCTTAGCAAATGGCTTAAGCATAACATTTCAGCATATCAATTTGCTATTGCATGCGATTACTATTATCAGTAAGCTTAAAACAGCACATTTCTTTCACTGTCTCACACCCCAGTTGTTGCTGGGTGGTTTACAGACAGGAACAAGGCAAGTACTTAACAGACCTTGCATTTCCGGGGCAACGGCCAGGCAGAAATCAAATTGATTTAATACTTCTGCCAGGTGGACCCAAGTGTTAAACTGCAGCCGCTGCTCCATCTAGGGTTTGCCTTGGCAGCCAGGGGCCAACAGGAAACTTCCCAATACACACAAAATAAGAAGTGAATTAGCATTAAGGCAAGCTAACAATGTCACAAGGTAATTTTCTGCGGTAGGTTCCAGCTGCTGCTGCACTCGCAGCTGCTCGGCCTGCAATGAGAGGGCTTTAATCTGTCCCCAGGTTATGCGCTGCGGGGGCGCCCGCGGGGGGCGCTGGCGAGGACGCTCGGGATCCTGTAGATGTAGATTGAACTGCGGAATGGGGTTTGACAGTCCCTGGTGCCAGGCCATCGCCGTGCCACGGGCAGACGTTACGCGCCGGGACCCACAACGGACTTGTAGGAAGAGAAACGGCAGCATGCCCCCGTCCCCACATTATAAGGGGTACTGGGCCATGCCACTGAGGGTCTGGGGCCTTGCGATATTTAACAAGGGGGTGGGGCAAGGCCTGGTGGCTGCGAAAATGACGTTCTGCTGCAGAGTAATTGTCAGTCAAATTCAAATGATTCAGGGTAAAAAGCACTGCAGCCAGCCATTCCTGGCGGGGAGGAAGGCCTACTGGAATCCCCCCTTTTTGTTTTTGGCGGACCAGTGCCTGTTTGAGCATACGGTTGGTCCGTTCCACAATGGCCTGGCCTGTGGGATTATGCGGGATGCCAAACATGTGGACAATGTCCCACGTGGTACAAAAGGAGGCAAAGGCTGAGCTACAGTAGGCGGGGCCGTTGTCGGTCTTAAGATGGGACGGGTGACCCATGATTGCCATAGCGCGAATCATGTGATTAATAACATGACGAGAGGCCTCACCCTTCTGGGGGGTGACCCACACATAATGGGAAAAGGTATCTACACACACGTGAAGATACTGCCAGGGGGCAAAGGAAGGGAAATGTGTAACATCCATTTGCCAGAGCTGATTGGCCGAGGTTCCACGAGGATTAACCCCTACCTCCGGGCTATTGGAGAGAGAAGCGCAAAGGTCACACTGGCGAACAATGGCCTGCGCCTGATGCAATGGGAGAGTAAACTGCTTGGCAAGGGCCTTGGCGGACTGATGAAAAAAGGCGTGGCTTTTGATTGGGGAGGAAAAAATTGAGGCCACTGACTTGACCGCCTGGTCGGCCACCGCGTTACCTTCTGTTAATAGGCCCGGTAATGTGGTGTGACTGCGAATGTGTGCCACAAACAGTGGGCTAGAGCGGGAGGAAAGGAGCTGTTGCAGGGTAAGAAAAAGGGCCAACAAATTGTCATCACAGGAGGGCGACACATAGGAACCTGGAAGAGACTTAAGAACATTAGTAACATAAAGACTATCAGTAATCAAATTAAAAGGGTCATCCTGGAAGCATCGGCAGGCCAGGATGACAGCGGCCAGCTCTGCGCGCTGGGGGGAACGCTGAGGCAAGGTAAAGCGGACTTGCCAAATGCCTTGCGCCTGCCAGCTGACCGCACCTCGCGTTGGGCCGCCGTCCGTAAAGAGGGTAAGTGCATCCTCAATGGGGACGGTTGACAAAGACGGCCGGAGGTGAAAATAACGTTGTTGTAGGAGTGAAAGACGGGGGTCAGAGGGAATGTGATATTTAATTTCCCCGACATAGTCAGCAAGAGACAATTGGAGGGTGGCACTGCAAGAAACAGCGCGTTCCCAGTCTTTAGCCGGGATTGGGACAATAATGGCAACGGGGTCCCAACCCAAGAGGGTGCGGGACCGTTCTCGCACTTTGAAAATTAACTCTGCAGCCTGCTGAGGGAGTGTCTGAATAGTATGCGGAGGGGAGTGGGTCAAATAAATCCATTCAATTAAACGAAGACGCGCTGCCGCCCCCTCCTGGGCGAGGACAGCTGTCGGTTGTGAAAGTGTGGGAAGCAAAATGGCAACAAGGGGCTGTTCCCTTTCTCGGCGGTCGACCCACACTTGGGCCAGGGTCCGGTTAATGAGGGTGACCGCTTGGCGCTGTTCCTGGGAAATGGGAATGATATCTCCGGGAAGGCGGCCCTGCCAAAGGCCAGAAAAAAGAGGAAACAGCATGGAGATAGTCAGAGGGCAAAAAGGATGAATCCAATTAAGGGACCCTAATAACTGTTGAAGCTGTACAAACGTAAAAGGGTTGGGTAATACCAACTCGGGACAAACTGGACGGGCATATGACTGGAGCATACGGTGACCAAGATACAAAAAGGGTGGCTGACGCTGGATCTTGTCCGGTGCCACAACCAGGCCACACGCCGCAAGCTGGTGGCGCAGTTCGTCCAGCCAGTCATCGGGAAGGACGGGGTGAGCCACCAGGATGTCATCCATATAGTGGTAAATTAAGGCATCTGGGTGTGCCGCGCGGAAGGGCCGTAAGGCCTGCGCAACAAAGTGCTGACACAAGGTGGGGCTATTTAGCATGCCTTGAGGGAGCACATTCCACTGATAGCGTGGAGTGGGCTGGGAGTGATTTAAAACCGGAACAGTGAAGGCAAAACGCACCCGGTCCTCAGGGTGCAGGGGGATGGTAAAAAAACAATCCTTTAAATCTATTACAAATAACCGGTAATCACAGGGGATAAGGTTGGGATTGGGGGTACCACACTGCAGGGGACCCATAGGCTGTATAATTTTGTTAATGGCGCGAAGATCCTGCAGAAGGCGCCACTTTCCAGATTTCTTTTTAATCACAAACACGGGGGTATTAAAGGGGCTAGTGGACTCCTCCAAATGTCCTGCCTGCAGCTGGTCATTAACCAAGTGCTGGAGGGCCTCCAGCTTTTCCAGAGGAAGTGGCCACTGCGCAACCCATACGGGCTCGTCAGTGAGCCAACGGAGGGGGAGGGCCGTACGCCTAATCATCAATATGGATGGTGGCAGTGAACTGTGTTAATAAATCACGGCCCCACAGGTTGAGATGTAGCCCCCTCCATCATCCGCCCACGGACTCGGGCCGCGGCGGTGAGAGCGCCGAATCCTAACCACTAGACCACCAGGGATAAGCTGCCCGGGGTGTGCCCTCCACCTGCTGGGGGATGCTCAAAAACTGCCCTGTGCCATACAACTGCTCAGCAAGATAAGCCCCCCCACCTTGTGCTGCTGCCGCAAGCGCCTCTCGCTGGTACTCGCTATCCCACACAACGTATTGCGCGGGAGACAGCACCATGCGACACATGTCTTTCCAATCTTGGGGGAGCAAGGAGTAACTGTTTGACACACCTTCCATGATCCCCAGGGTGAAAGTGGACCGCATCCCGGTCTCACGAACCGCCTTGCGGAGCTCGCGCAGAACCGAGTAGGGGAGAGCCTCCCAATCCACTATCTCCCCCCCATTTCCATTATCCCGCCAAGAGACGGGGAACGCCTCGAACCCACACCTGGATTCCTCGTCGGTCAAGAGACCGGCCTCACGCGCTCGCTGCACCGCCGCGGCGACAGCGCCCCCCCGCCTGACCGGTAGGCATGGGGGCGCCGCCATGGGTGGCGGCGCAGGGAGGGTCAGCTGCGGGTAGGAGGGGGGTGGCCCATCACCTGGGGGCAAAAGGGAGACCGGCTTGGGGCCGTCGGGGCCGAACCCCTCCAGCGCCTCCTTACAACGCTGCCAGAGCAGCAGGTGCTGAACTGGGGCACGGGGTTCACTATGCAAGGTGATCCCAATCCGTATCCAATCAGGAAGCTGTAATGACCCGCGGTCCGGATACCAGGGGCACTGGCGATCTATTTCCCTTAGAAGGTCCTCAATATGAGCGACCGGGACAGCGATGCATGATCGCTGCCGTATAATCTTATGTAACTCTCTTCTGTGCTCCTTCTGGGCACTGGAAAGTCCCCCCCCCCATACTCACGAATAAGGGGCGGCAAACAGCCGCGGGCGCGCTCGGCGTATCCAGCCGGTGAGTAGAGGGGTATCACGTCGGGGTCACCAGCTGCTGTGGTGACGACGCAGGAAAGGAAACAGAACGCCAGGTTTGTT
>NW_020702267.1:0-2029 GCF_002925995.2 Terrapene triunguis | reverse complement strand
TCCCACCTCCGGTGTTTTCGACATTTAACAGCACTGTGTTTAAAAAAAGTCAGCACAAAAAAAAAAAGGAAAATTGACACTGAAAACACGTTCATTTAAAGAAGAGTGGACCGATGTTTATTGTTTTATTTTGCCACAACACTCAAAGGGTCAACCAGTATGTTTAATTTGTACAGAGACAGTGGCTGTTGTTAAAAATGGGAACATCAAACGGCACTACGAAACGAAGCACATGGATTTTGACCACAAATATTTGCATCTGTTTGACATTTTAGCTAAATACTTCTCAAAGTCTCTGATAAATTACATCTTTCTTGGAGGTTATTTTTAGGTTATACAGTGGTTTGATTTTCTTTTTCATTTAATGCAGTAAAAATATAAGCAATATAGGCCCTGGGTATATTGCATAGTATTGTATGTGTTCGTTGAACAGGGGCACTTGTGGTGTGAAAAATGTTTCTCTGAAGTCCAGACCTTGACTATATCTTGACCAAGAAATTTGGACCTTGACAAAAAATAACTGACTACCCCGGCCTTGTCGATACACAGTCTTGCACAAGTTTAACTAAAGGTGTGGTTTTGAACCAATTCAGTTAAATGGGTACAATTTGTGTGTAGACATTCTTGTTTCAGTTTGAGGCTAGTTTATCCAGCTCATTTTTAAAATTGGATTAAGCTAAACCAAAATAAGACACTCTTAAAATGAAAAAAAGGAAGCATCTATGCACAAACTTGCACTCGTTTAACTAAATCTGTTTAAAAACACACCTTTAGTTAATCTAATGCAAATCTGTATATAGAGAAGAGTTATCACTGCCTCCTACTCCCCGATATGTAAAACAGGGATTCACATTCGCAGTGCAATGTATCATCTTATAAATACTGTACTATTCAAACCCAATCATAATACAAGCACGAGTCTTAGAATTTTTGCATGGACTTCAAGTTTCAGGGAAGCTCACAAGAACAGAGAAGTCAAGGTAAAGGAGCAGAAAGAATCACTTGCATGTTCTTACATATTATTTCAAAAAGAACAGGAGTACTTGTGGCACCTTAGAGACTAACAAATTTATTAGAGCATAAGCTTTCGTGGGCTACAACCCACTTCTTCGGATGCATATATGCTTATGCTCTAATAAATTTGTTAGTCTCTAAGGTGCCACAAGTACTCCTGTTCTTTTTGCGGATACAGACTAACACGGCTGCTACTCTGAAACCCATATTATTTCAGTCTTGCAATATTCTACTCTCCCATTTGCCTCAGATGAGTAATTTTTTTGGATGGGTAGGGAAAATAAAAATTCACTTTTCCATCATCCTCATTGACATAAGTATTTTACACCTGAACAAGAACACTGTCATGATAATTGTGAAAGAATGCCTTATTTAGCAGTGCTTTTATATTTAGGTCTCTGATAAAACAACAGGGCAGGAGATCTAGCCTGAATTATGTATCTCCCTTCTCCCCAGGATAAGTCCTCAAATATCCATCATATCAGCTCAGAATCAGATGCTTTTCCTTTCTGGGGACTGTGTCCTGTTTCCATCTCCTCTTCTCTGGGGAAATGATAGGAACTAACAAACAAAAAAATCCCATGGCTGCCTGCAGCCCTACCACTCAAAATCCAAGGTGTCACAGTATTGCTCAAACACTGTTGATCTCCCAGATCCAGAAAGCAGCTTGGTGGCCAACTGGGAAATGAGACAGTGAGCAGAAATGGGAACTTGTCTCTGTACATACAGGTAAGAAGGAAGTTCTTATGTAGCTCTACCACCGTTCTCAAGAAACCCTTAAGACAAACTGATGAAACTGCTTTGGACAGGAGACTCCAGCCTTCAGTACTTCGCAGAGAAATGGAAGTCTCTTCTGAGTAAGTTTCAGATGTCATGATGGAAAAAGGTAATTCAAGCGCCATCACCTACCAACATTTGAAACGCCAAAGAGAGGCCTTTCAAATATCTCACTAATATAGGATTCAAAATCAAGAATTGTATTGACCGTTTACATGTACATACTGAGAGCACAATT
>NW_020702266.1:0-1824 GCF_002925995.2 Terrapene triunguis | reverse complement strand
TCCCACCTCCGGTGTTTTCGACATTTAACAGCACTGTGTTTAAAAAAGTCAGCACAAAAAAAAAAAAAAAAAAAGGAGAATTGACACTGAAAACCGTTCATTTAAAGAAGAGTGGACCGATGCTTATTGTTTTATTTTGCCACAACACCCAAAGGGTCAACCAGTATGTTTAATTTGTACAGAGACAGTGGCTGTTGTTAAAAATGGGAACATCAAACGGCACTACGAAATGAAGCACATGGATTTTGACCACAAATATTTGCATCTTTTTGACATTTTAGCTAAATACTTCTCAAAGTCTCTGATAAATTACATCTTTCTTGGAGGTTATTTTTAGGTTATACAGTGGTTTGATTTTCTTTTTCATTTAATGCAGTAAAAATATAAGCAATATTGGCCCTGGGTATATTGCACAGTATTGTATGTGTTCGTTGAACAGGGGCACTTGTGGTGTGAAAAATGTTTCTCTGGAGTCCAGACCTTGACTATATCTTGACCAAGAAATTTGGACCTTGACAAAAAATAACTGACTACCCTGGCCTTGTCTATACACGGTCTTGCACAAGTTTAACTAAAGGTGTGGTTTTGAATCAATTTAGTTAAATGGGTACAATTTGTGTGTAGACATTCTTGTTTCAGTTTGAGGCTAGTTTATCCAGCTCATTTTTAAAATTGGATTAAGCTAAACCAAAATAAGACACTCTTAAAATGAAAAAAAGGAAGCATCTATGCACAAACTTGCACTCGTTTAACTAAATCTGTTTAAAAACACACTTTTAGTTAATCTAATGCAAATCTGTATATAGAGAAGACTTATCACTACCTCCTACTCCCAGACATGTAAAACAGGGATTCACATTCGCAGTGCAATGTATCATCTTATAAATACTGTACTATTCAAACCCAATCATAATACAAGCACGAGTCTTAGAATTTTTGCATGGACTTCAAGTTTCAGGGAAGCTCACAAGAACAGAGAAGTCAAGGTAAAGGAGCAGAAAGAATCCCTTGCATGTTCTTACATATTATTTCAGTCTTGCAATATTCTACTCTCCCATTTGCCTCAGATGAGTAATTTTTTTGGATGGGTAGGGAAAATAAAAATTCACTTTTCCATCATCCTCATTGACAGAAGTATTTTACACCTGAACAATAACACTGTCATGATAATTGTGAAAGAATGCCTTATTTAGCAGTGCTTTTATATTTAGGTCTCTGACAAAACAACAGGGCAGGAGATCTAGCCTGAATTATGTATCTCCCTTCTCCCCAGGATAAGTCCTCAAATATCCATCATATCAGCTCAGAATCAGATGCTTTTCCTTTCTGGGGACTGTGTCCTGTTTCCTTCTCCTCTTCTCTGGGGAAATGATAGGAACTAACAAACCAAAAAATCCCATAGCTGCCTGCAGCCCTACCACTCAAAATCCAAGGTGTCACAGTATTGCTCAAACACTGTTGATCTCCCAGATCCAGAAAGCAGCTTGGTGGCCAACTGGGAAATGAGACAGTGAGCAGAAATGGGAACTTGTCTCTGTATATACAGGTAAGAAGGAAGTTCTTATGTAGCTCTACCACTGTTCTCAAGAAACCCTTAAGACAAACTGATGAAACTGCTTTGGACAGGAGACTCCAGCCTTCAGTACTTCGCAGAGAAATGGAAGTCTCTTCTGAGTAGGTTTCAGATGTCATGATGGAAAAAGGTAATTCAAGCGCCATCACCTACCAACATTTGAAACGCCAAAGAGAGGCCTTTCAAATATCTCACTAATATCGGATTCAAAGTCAAGAATTGTATTGACCGTTTACATGTACATACTGAGA
>NW_020702265.1:0-1153 GCF_002925995.2 Terrapene triunguis | reverse complement strand
ACTGCAAAAGTCCACATTCCTGCCCAGCCCTTGTACTGGACATGCAACTGGGCTGTAGGCAAGGTTACAGACTGTGACACGAAGGGTTGAATTGTCACTGTAGCCTCCGGGTTGATGAGTTTGGGGTCCACTAGGGATTGGTGGATAGTTGACACTTGTGCCCCAGTGTCCCTCCAAGCGATAACCTTCTTTCCGCCCACTCTCAAGGTTTCCCTTCGCTTCGAGGGTATGAGAGAGGCATCTGGGTCTGGGGATCTTTGGTGTGACTGGGGGGTAATGAACTGTAATCGGTTGGGGTTCTTGGGGCAGTGAGCCTTTATATGCCCCAGTTCATTACATTTAAAACATCGCCCTGCTAAGGTATCACCGGGGCGATGTTGGTTGGTGGAGACTGGTGGGGTGGGGTGAGAAGGCGTCTGGGGTTTCCCTTGGGATGTGGGTGGGGCCTTGGGTTGTCCCCGGTGATAAGGTTTTGTTTCGGCTTGCCCCTTCTGATATTCGCTCCAACTGCTACTAGCTTTTTTCTTTTCTGTCACCTCCACCCATTTGGCCCCAATCTCCCCCGCCTCGGTTACAGTTTTGGGCTTCCCATCTAGGATGTACCTTTCTATTTCCTCAGGAACACCCTCTAAAAACTGCTCCATTTGCAATAGGAAGGGCAACTCTTCCGTAGATTTAACATTTGCTCCTGATATCCAGGCATCGAATTTTTTGGAATGTGGTAGGCATGCCGGGTAAATGACACATCTGGTTTCCACCTTAGGGCTCTGAACCGCCGACGGGCATGCTCAGGTGTTAGCCCCATTCTGATTCTGGCCTTGTTTTTAAAAAGTTCATAACTGTTCATGTGTTCCTTAGGCATTTCAGCCGCCACCTCTGCTAAGGGTCCACTGAGCTGCGGTCTCAGCTCTACCATGTACTGGGTTAGAGGGATGTTGTATCCAAGGCAGGCCCTTTCAAAATTTTCTAAGAAGGCCTCAGTATCATCGCCTGCCTTGTAGGTGGGGAATTTCCTGGGATGGGAAGTGGTACCTGGAGAGGAGTTGTTAGGATGGTCTGCTGCATCCTGCCTAGTCCTTGCTGCTTCCAGTTCCATCTCTCTCTTGTGGGCCTCCTGTTTGGCTTTTTCTTCTCTTTCATGGGCCTCCTGTTT
>NW_020702264.1:11473-12968 GCF_002925995.2 Terrapene triunguis | reverse complement strand
AGACCTGTTTCTCCGACTTCTTCATTTCCTATGACATTACCATAAAGGCAAACAAGACACCTTCGCTATATTTCCCCCAACAAAGAGGATTCATTCACTTATCATGACTCCTAATATTCTGAAATTCCCGTTGATGAATGATAAGAAAATTTAGTGAAACGAAATACGTTCAATCCACCTCCCCCATAAGTCGTAATAGTGACATATACCTCAAACTTGATAGACTCATCTGCACATTCTGAGTGTACTTTGTCTGGTCATTTTGTTTTATGGGAACTAAAGTTAAATGTTTTCAAATTTCAGGCAATACGTAGGACCCTGAAATGTTTCTTTCCACAGAGTTGAAGTGATTTACTACAGCTGCAGAGCTACAGTGTGTATTTCATAAACAAAGGGGATCTGGGGCATAGTCACTGTGTTATAAAGTAATCAAACTTTGGAAGTGGTATGTGAGAAATCAGATTAATCCATCTGTCTGGGGAAGAAGACAGGGTGGGATCCACATAGGAACTTAGACACTGCAACGCTGAGCAGGCTGACCAAGTCTCCTGATGTGTCAGGGAGACTCCCGTTTACAAGGGAAAAGCTCCTGATTTCTGATTTAATTATGTTCTCTCCCGCAACAGCAATACTACTACTCCTGCTTAGCCCCGCCACTTCAATCCCTTTCTTGGGTGTCTGTACTTTGGCTTCAGGGGGAAGTGGAGGGATTGATGTGCTCTGTGCTCTATGAGCTATATGTTGAACGTGTTGATGCACTTGTGGCCCATGAAGCTAGTCCCACCCCCAGCAGCAGCAGGCTGGTGTGGGGTGTTGGTTTAGCGAGGGGATGGGGAGCACAGGATGGGGGGTCAGATGATTGGGGTGGATTGGGGAGCACAGGGGAGATGAGGAAGGGGGACGGATGTTTCAGCACCAACTGTTGGCATGCAAGCCTTTCCCACAGCATTTCAGCCCAGCCCCCAACAGTGCCCCGCCCCCAGCCACAAATCTCCCTGAAATTAATTTGAAAAAGTTGGTCAGTATGATGCTAAGCATCACAATGCCCAACTTTAAGGCACCTAGAAAATCACAGGAACAACAGTGTGATCCACAAATCCCAGTTAGGGCTTGAATGGGGGGCGGGGGGCAGGGGTAAGTGCCAAGTCACCTGTCTCACTCCACACAAAACAGCTGGAGGAGGTAGTGGCCTATAACTTTTAGCCCAGTGGTTAGAGTCCCTATCTCTGATGTGGGAGATCCAGATTCAATTCCTCCCTCTCTGCCAGAGGGGGAGAGAGGATTTGAACCAGGGTCTCCACCTCTCAGGGGAGCTCTGTAACCAGGGCCGGCTCCAGGCACCAACCTGGCAAGCAGGTGCTTGGGGCGGCAACTCCGGAGAGGGGCGGCACGTCCAGCTATTCGGCGGCAATTTGGTGGACGCTCCCGCTGAATTTCCGCCGCAGACCGCAATTGCGATTGCAGCTTTTTTTTTTTTTTTTTTTTTTTTTTTTTT
>NW_020702264.1:627-11373 GCF_002925995.2 Terrapene triunguis | reverse complement strand
TTTTTTTTTTTTTTTTTGGCTGCTTGGGGCGGCCAAAACCCTGGAGCTGGCCCTGTAACCACTGAACTATGAGGTATTCTGAGGAGGGCTCCCTCAGTCTCTTCTGTTGAAGCTGTTCGCTGAAGATAAATGATTAAAGAATCATTGGGAAGTGGGACTGAACCCAGGGTCTCCCTCATCCCAGGTGGGAGCTCTGAAAGCTAGACTACAGTCATTCTTTCTCTCTCATGCATGTGCAATGACTAGTCCATTATGTAAAAATACTTACAGTCATTGGGTGCAAGGTATTAGGGCAACCGGTCCCCCTGTTCCAACCACTCTCATAATTTCTCCAGAGCACAACAGGAGAGACTCCCTTATCAGAATATCCTATTAGCTCACTGCTGTAGAGCGCTCTCCTGAAAGGTAGAGACCCAAGTTCAATTCCCCCCTCTTTATAAGGGGGGGAGAAAGGATTTGAACAGGGGTCTCCCTTCGTCTTCTTTGACTGGGGTAATTGAACCTGGCTCTCCCATATCCCAGACAAGTGCTCTAACCACAGGGCTATAAGTTAGTTGTCACCAAGACTTCGTTGCATAAATACCTTTGTGGACCACATCCACAATCTGAGTTTGATATGAACGTTTCCTGGAGGAATCAGTAGTACACTTCATAATCAGAAGGGGGGATGGTCAGTAAAGACACATATTTGCTACAAAAAGCAACTAAGTGTTTCCTCTTCTGTTGAGGAGCAAGAACAATTCCCTGGTCAAGTTTGAACTGAAATGAGCCTTATAATTCCTTATTACAGTGTTGGGTCTCACGGAAGTTAAATCCAACTTCCAGAAACCACCACCACCACCACCGAAATGAAAACATGGAGGGAAAAGAGGGAGCAGGGGATAGGATTGTGCTTTTCGTTCGTGAAATTGCCTTCACAGATTCTCCACACTATTCTTAGAGATTTGTGTCTTACCTCAAAGACACAGAATGTTTTCAAACCATTAACCATTAGGGTTGTGATTAGGGCTGATTGGAAAACAACACAAAACATCTGAAGGTTTCAAAATTTGTTTTTTGTTTCACTCCAGAGATAAAGAGAGAGCTCTCAATAGGGCAGTCACATATGAATAACGAAGAAATGTTTTACAATTCTTTGAAGTGTGTCAATTAAAAAAGATCCATGCAGGAAAACAACTTTCAGAAGCACCAGAAATCTGAGCTGTAAAGCTTAGCTATCCAGAACAAATTAAAAAATATATTCACTTGAGACAGCCAAAGTTGTAAAGTGTACAGTAAGATTAATAATGATTCCATTAGCCACTGGTTAACTGCCATTGTACTCACTTATGCAGTGCATAAAAGTTTTAAAATACTGTAGAATTTGTGAGGTACAAATTATATTGCTAATTGATTGAATATTCATTTGCAGTTAATGGAATGACAGTAGAATTCATAACTTTAAGTTCATGTATGAAATTTGATGTATGTGATTTAAGATGCAGGCTCTGAAATTCATATGTTGTCTTAATGTAATCTCTCTTTGTTCTTGTTCAGAAAATAAGCCTGTCAACATTCTGATCCTTAGGTTCAGTTTGGTTATTAGATTTTCACTAAATTAAACAAATGTCTCTTTTCTGGGAATTGTTAGACAAAGTGACACAGACACATGTTAGCAGGTTAAGTAGAACAAAAGTGTTAAAGAATTCAATTCCCCCCCCCCCCACGCACACACACAACCATTTTCTAGGAATAGTAGTTTCCCAAGGAAAGTGACATGTTCCTTGCTCAGCTGTATCTTGGCAGGCAATAAGGAAGTAATGAAACATCCTAGTGTGCCCTAAATTGTATCTATTGCTGATATGTCACTAGTTGGGTATTTTTTTAAGTCTTTATTTTTCATAATACCTTTATTTTTCTGAACAAGGGAAGAAATGTTAGAAACCAAACAGCAAAAATCAGCTTTTTGAACAGTGTTGTTTAAAGAACTCTCAGGGAGTACTTGGTATTTGACACTTATTGTCCAAGCTGTATTGCAGGCTCACTTCTATCTTGACAGGCAAGAGTGACATCGTTGGAATTTCGTACAACAACATTTTTAGCTTTGTTTTATTAATGTTTTCAAAACATTTGCAAAATTAATAAAATTAATTAACTATCTCAGCAGTCTGTTTCAAAGGCTTTGAAAACTTGAATTATAGCTTTGGTCAGCTTTGATAGTGCATTTTATTGTTAAACTTTTAAAAACATGAGAATGGCATGTGATGTGGGTGTTTGATAGAGACAGATAAGCAATGATGCTTCGCGTAGAATAATTCATCATGCAGAACATGACAAAATGGTTTATAGACCCAATACTTGTGCAGGAGAGCTATGTTGGCCAAAAAAAAAAAAAAAAAAAAAAATGCTGGCTCAGGTGGTTTCTGTTAAAATGGCTAAGTCATTTCCTGTGTGCTTTACAACTTCTGAGATAACTGCAGAAATAACAAACAGCTGAGTTTAGAGTAGGTCCTTGATAACAGTTCAGTCAAAGACTCCCATGGTGTTAATGTAATGGTTCCTTAAGTCCCTTCATCCTGTGCTTGTATAAATATTTTGGTACACTTCCAAGACCTTTGAGTTCTGAAATGAAGTTTTAACACGCCCTCTGGAGGATGGACTACAAAGAACTAACTAGAGTGTTTAGTTTTAATAGGCGAGGCAGATTTTCTTCATTGGGGTTCCATACAGAAGGAGCCAGATGGGGCCAGATGGGAAGAAGAAGGTGGTTGTACTCTGAAGTACTGTACCCTGATAAATATGTGAATACCCTAGCAGATACCATAGGGCATTCCAGCAGCATTGACTCTCCAATGGGTCCTGTCTATGACTACTCTGAGCAAATCTACTGCAGGATCCATACTGCTAGGGAGACTAGCAGATCAGCAGATCTGTACTTAGTGTCACACACCAGGGGGTAGGTGGTGCAACCTAGTGGTTCAAACAGGAGTCAGGCCTAGTGTCAGAGCAGAGCCAGAAGGCAGAACTGGACTTGTGGTCGAGAGACAAGCCTATAGTTGGAGTCAGGACAGAACCAGTGTTGTGGTCAGGCGACAAGCCAGTGGTCAGAGCCTGGAGTCAGAGGGTTTGGAAGAAGGTCGAGGCTAGGGCTGGAGCAGGAGGTACAGGTTGGAGCAAGGAATGGCACAGGAAACAGCTCTAGAAGTTGCAGGCATAGAAAGCATTGAACAGCTGCCATGTTGCTGTTGCTACCAGGCATAACTGGTGATCTCCTTGCTCTTCTGTCCAATAAGAGAGCACAGTTACTTAGTGAGGGCTGAAAAACAGAGAAGAAAGAACATAAAATCACTCTTTCCAGTTCAGTCACCATTTATCTGAAGTTGGAACAAAATCATACACTTAATTGCTGTGCTTGTTTCCTACTTCCATCAACATTTTTTGCCCATGTTAAAATCAAACTAGATTACCAAGATAACTTGTTCACTTTACATATAATTGATGTATTTTTCCATGTATGTACTGTCCTAAATATCTCTCTTATTCTAAAAAAGGTTTTAAAGGACTCCGTTTAATTGGACAAACGATTTCAATATTGATTGCTGAAACTCTATTTGTTTCATATACTCCCTTTTCAGATTACTGTTCTCCATATGAATTGAACCGTACTTCTGAATTATATTGTATTTGTTTAATGTAGCATGTGCACCCTTTTAGGTCTAATGCTAACTGCTTCAAAAACTCTGTCAAATGGCTTGTTTGTAGAATGACAGAAAACTTCACAGTGCATTAATTATTCAGACTGTTGACAATAATAAAAATTGGCTTTATTGTTAAAATTAGTGAAATATGTTCAAATATTTCTATATTAGAAGGAAGTTGTGTACAGTGTACAGTGTATTTCTTTTCACTAAGGTCCTGATTTGCAAGTGCAAGTGAAAGATTGACTTTACATTTCCAGAGATGATTAGCTGCCAGTTCTAATCAAATTGAGAAGTAATTAGCAAATCAAAACTTGATTAGCTCTTTGCTTGATTTACTAAAATTATAGTTTATGCAGTTTAAATGATGGGGGAGGGAAAATGTCTGTACTCCATATATAGTCTGGTGTGCTGCAGTAGAGGAAAAATTGTTTCTTGAAGGCTTTACCCACTTGAATATTTATCACTATTATTTCTCTCAAGGTGATACAGTATAAATTAATTCTTCCCATATTTTCATCGTTAAAGTAAATCTTTTATGAGTAGCTGTATTGAGAGTGCTGTTTGAGATATGTGGGACCCACGCTACCTGACTTTTCATTCTCAGTGATCTTCCGCATTCATAAAAGTACTAGAGTCTTTTATGGAATTATTTAAATGTAAAAGTTATGCATTTGATTCTGAAGAAAAGGAAGTTGTTTTATTGATTCATATTCTGTGACACGGCCTGGGCAGGGGTTAAAGTTGAAAGTCCATGTCAAGTCAGAATAACTGAGTTCTATTTCCATCTCTGCCACCTGCTGGCTGTTTGACCTTTGACATCTCTTTTAACATCTCTGTACAGGTTCTGCCTCTAGATATCTTTCATTTTGCACAAGGGTGATGTTAGTCTTAATTTATGTTTGCAAAGCATGTTGAGTTCCTCAGAAGAAAGGTGGTATTCAAGTCCATAGCACTATTATTTCGTAAATTCCTAGATGTCTATGTAAATCAAATAGAAACTAACAGGCTATATTTTATATCTCTGCCTGGCAAGAAGAACATTTTTTTAAATGTCTTTGTCACCTTGAGTTTAGATTGTTGTAATGGACTCCACACTGCAACTGTTCAGAAGCTGAAGCTAGTGCAAAATGTCTATTAACTGGAATTGCAAATTGGGACTACATTAAATCAGTGGTTCAAAACTTTCACTGACTCCCAATAAGCTCCCAGGTGGAATCTAAAGTATTGGTTTTACCCTGTAAAGCCTTAAATAGTTTGGGACAAGGTTGCCTGAGAGATTGCCTCTCTCACTTTTGCCCTTCTGCCACAGTTGAAATAGCAGAGGTTTTTATATAGTAATTGAATATACTAATTATTGTTGTGAGGTTATGATATGATACTTGATCTGTTTCTCTTTCAGATAAATTATTTAATCCAGAAAGTTTTTCTTTCTCAAGGGAACATCAGTAGCCTTAATCATTGCAAGAGTACTCTCGGGCATTTCAAACTGCTATAGCCTATCAAATACATTGTTTTATTTTATCAAAAGCTTCCATTTTAGGTTTGAGGCACCATACTTTGGCTTATATTCCTTCCTTCCCCTACTGGTTTAGTGATACGTCTTGCTTTTATGGGGGAGTAAAGTGGTTCTGGCCTTGTGTTAGTTACAAAAGTCGTCATGCCCGCATAATACAAATTGACTCATAACTACAACCACACCATGCAATGCTGTGCTGCTTCTTTCCAAACATGCTGTGTGCGTGGCCATTGGCTAGCATATGCTGCAGAAGGCAACTTGTGTGCCAAGTGACTGGAGCCAGACCACTTCCCTTAAACTGGCAGTAATCTGGTATTTTGCAGAGCTGAAGATCTACATAATATCAATCATGTATATGTTGAAAGAGTTTGTAATGATATTTTATGGGTCAGAGGTAAAGTTCTTAAATAGGAATATGTCAAGTGAAATTATCCATGTCTTTATCCTGCTAACTAAATGATTGAACTATAAAGGTAGTAGAATATCTGTATAAATTACCTTAATTGGTCATATATGTTGCTACTAAGGTATTTTAAATAGTTTTTGTATTAAAGTTAGGTTATTTACTGTACCAACCTTAATTTTCAGTTAACAGTTTTTGTCTGAAATAGATATATGGTTTGGAAATACTGCAGGGGTTAGGGTAAATTTGAATCAAAAATCTTTTTTTTTTAAACTGTTTTAATAGTGAGAAATAATCATTAAAATAACTTAATTTGAAAAAAAATATATATTTTTAAAGGTATGCCATTTAAAACTACTTCTCTTGTGGTTTCCCATTTTGGTTACTTTTTTTTAATGTTTGTCCACATTCTCTTGTGCTTGTTTACATTCATTCTTGGAGATGGAAACAAATATGTTTTATCTTTTGTGATTAATGATAGAAAGTTGAGGAAGTCTGAAGTGCCTAATAGCTTCTGATTGATTCTCAGGCAGGTAAGCTCACTGACAGCAGGTTTACTGACTGTGGTACAGAAAGTGAAGCGATAGTGGCAGAGGACATTGAGAAAGCTAACGAATATTTCTATTGTACAACTATTTTTTGTAATGTTTTTATTTATCACAGTAGACAGACAAATGTTGTAGGCATTTAAACATTTTTTTGTGTATCTCCAGCTACTTTGAGTTCTACATTTCAGAGTAGGTCGTAAATGCAGTTAGGATTATTTTTATTTAGGTAATACAGCTAAGAGTATTAGGGAATGTGGGGGAGTGCAAGTTGCCTTCATTTACGGTCGAAAAGGAGGACGTTCTGCCTTTGAGGGGCAAGGGTCTCAACAGGGAGTGAAAGGTTGGCTGCCTCCTGGCATTTGACTTCATGGTGTTAGGGAATAGCAATTCTGTTATGTATAGACCCTAGCTGACCTAGAAGTGAAAACCTAGATCTGGTCCCCCTCTTTTTCTTTCCAGTGGAAAACTCAATATTGGGCTGCAATTCTGATTTAGTACTGCAAATCCAAATCTGCCCAGTCTCCAAATTTTGTGTGATGGAGGATGACTTTTGGATATAAAACTTCATGTTTCCACATTACTAGTAGAAATAAGTTTACATTGTGTACTGGAGGGAAGAGTAGCATATGAAAGTATATGGTCCTTTGCAATGCATTACTGAACATTGCTTCTTCTCCATTCTGCAAAGTCACATTTGTCTTCACAGACTGCACAACAGCTCCATCTGAAGCATATTGAGGAAATGGGCGCCAGGTTTGTATAATTTTTAGTGGTGCCCAGAACAGGTCCAAGCAGAACCATCCTGTCCATAGGACAAACCAGGGCAACCGCCCCAGGCCCCGCTCTTTGGGGGGCCCCGTGCTTCAGGGCAGCCTGAAGGGTTAGTGGGGGCCTGGTGCTGGCAGCAGCAAGTTACGTGGCCCCAGCCTGCCCCGCTCCGCCGGCTCCCGTCGTTGCTCGGGGGACGGGATGGGGGCGGAAGCTAGAAAGAGGCGGGGCGAGGGCTTGGGGGAAGGGGTGGAATGGGGGTGGAGCAGGGGCAGGAAGAGGCGGGGCGGAGCGGGGCGGGGCAGAGTGGGGTGGGCTGGGGCCGGGTCTCTTGCTGCTGCCAGCGCCAGGCCCCCTGCTAACACCCCAGGCTGCCTTGGACCCCATATCCCCCTGAAGCGCAGGGCCCCCCAAAGCATGGGACCCAGGGCAGTTGTCCTGGTCCGTCCAATGAACGGGACGGCTCTGAAATATAAGTCCAAACATTGGTGGAGCACGGGCACCACGGACCCATATAACTCACCCCGATAAATGAGGAGGTAGAATTCAATAGACAAATTCACCAGGAAGTAGGTATCATGGCAAATAAAAGGGAAATAAGGTGAGAGGGATACTGCTCATTATATACACTTCTGACAGAACTGCATCTGGGACATTGTATTTGGTTTTAGGCATCATATTACCAGAAAGATATTAAAAACTTGGAGAAAACATAAAAATAAACAAAAATTAGCAGGGAGCTGGAAGAAATAATTTATGAGGGAATATGAAAAGGGCTAAATATTTATAGTTCAGGCTATATGACATTCAATGAGGCAAAATATTACAGAAATTTGAAAGGTATTAAGACCAGGTGAGTAGGAATTATGTACTGTGATAAACTTGAAGAGGATGAAATTTAGCAGGGGAAAATTTAAGCTTAGATTGTAAGCAATTTGGGAAAAGGACCATGGGTGAAACTCCACAGGCTGACTTCATTTTGTATTTTTTAAATAAAAAAGTCAGCCTGTGGAATTCATTGCCAGGGTATGTAGTGAGAGCCAAAAGTATAACGAGGTTCATTAAAGAATTAGATAAGTTCATGGAGAATAGGTCCAGCTTAATATGTTGCATCAGAATGGATTTAATGCTCTTGCTTCACTTTATCTATTGCTGTACTTCCGGAGCACTCAGAAAGTTCTTTATTTTTCCTTCAATACTTTTAGACATTGTTTTTTATCCAAATTTTGGTAGAAATTACAGGGCATATTTCACTAGTACAATTAAGGCAATTGACAAAGACAAAACCAGTTTGCAAAGTTAATTAGATTTTTCTATCTCCTCATTTTCAATTAGGATTGTTGTTATGACACAGTTTTTTTCTGTTAATGTCTTTCCGTTATCTTTACAGAGTACACAGGTTGTGCTAGTGTAGTGGTCCGTCAAATAAATAGTGATTATTGAAGTAATCATGGAGCTGAAACTATTTTTTGGATGTTCTAATTGTCCTCTTGTGTTTGAGCAGCTGAATCATGTAATTAGTATTTACTTCATTTATGCAGCAGTTTTGATTTGCACTTAAAAGTATGTTCTTTTTTTTGGCAAACAAGAACAGTGCTGGCATGCAAAAACAGAAGAGACACTAACGCAGAAGTGATAAGATTTAACACATTAAAACAGCTGTAATTACACTAGATGAAATATTACTGAGAGACTACAAATCCTTTAAACTGATCAAAGATTAGGACACAAATTATAGTGATGCTCAATGTTAAACCTGACACTGCTAGAAAAATATTTATGGCTTTGGTCACTCAATAGTATTAAAAGCTGGATTGCTGCCCTAGGATCGTATGGTTCTGTGAAGCACTATTCATAAGAATTATTATGACTTTTTAAATTCAAGTTTAAACCTCAACCAAAATGTGCATTGAAATTCCATACACTATTGTTGATTCCTGCACTCTTTTTGTTATAGAGTGAACTGTAGCTTTTCTCATATTAATTATGCATATTTTCATAAATTGAATATTCTAAGACTTATGTTTTATTAAATTGGTTGAATTTTCCTAGTCAGTCAAGCATAGGGATGTCTTACATTTATTGGCCCAGCAATGTACAATCATATTTCTTAGTGTCTTCCCACTTATCTGCTGTCTCTACCTGCTCCCTAGGTGTTTCTGAATGTCTGAAGATGTACCTTCCATGTCTGAAGGTGGTATGTACCTATCACTTAAATCAGCCTCTGTACCAGATTACGGGAGGATAGCTTAATGTAATGCCAATTTTCAAAAAAGGTTCCAAAGGTGATCCTGGCAGTAAGCCTAACTTCACTACCAAGCATATTGGTTGGAACTGTATTAATAAAGAGAATTATCAGACGCATAGATGGGAACAAGTCAAAATATCTTTTGTAATGGGAAATCATGCCTCACCAATCTATTGGAACTCTTTGAAGAAGTCAACATGTATGTGGACAAGGGTGATCCAGAAGATATAATGTACTTGGACTTTCAAAAAGCCTTTGACAAGTTCTCACACCAAAGGCTCTTAAGCAAAGTAAGCAATCCTGGAATAAGAGGGAATAGATCAGTAACTGGCTAAAGGATAGGGAACAAAAGGTAGGAATAAATGGTCAGTTTTCACAGTGGAGAAAGGTAAATAGTGGGTTCCCCCAAGGATTAGTACTGGGACCAGTGCCGTTCAATGTAGTCATAAATGATCTGGAAAGATGGTGAACAGTGAGGTGGCAAAGTTTGCAGATGATGCAAAATTTCTCAAGATAATTCCAAAGCAGATTGTGAAAAGTTACAAACAGATCTCACAAAACTCAGTGACTGGGCAAGAAAATGGCAGGTGACATTTAATGTTGACAAATGCAATGTACTGCACATTGGAATGCAGAATCCCAATTATACATACAAAATGAAGGGATATAAATTAGCTGTTACCACTCAAGAAAGAGATCTTGGAGTCATTGTGGATAGTTCCCTAAAAGCATCTGCTCAATTTGCAGTGTCAATCAAAAAGCTAACAGAATATTAGGAACCATTAGGAAAGGAATAGATAGTAAGACAGAGAATATCATAATGTCACTATATAAATCCCATTGTATACTCACACACTGAATACTGCATGCAGTTCTGGTGGACCTGTCTCAAACAAGATATTAGAATTGGAAAAGGTAGACAGAAGGGCTACAAAAATGATTAGGGGTATGGAAAAGCTTTCATCTGAGGAGAGATTTAAAAGACTGGGACTGTTCAGCTTTGAAAAGAGACAACTTAGGGGAGATATAGTAGAGCTCTGTAAAATCTTGACTAATGTGGAGTAAATGAATAAGTAAATGTTATTTACCCCTTCACATAACACAAGAATGAGGAGACACCCAATGAAATTAATAGGCAGCATGTTTAAAAGATACAAAATGAAGTACTTCTTCACACAGCACACAGTCAACCTGTGGAACTCCTTGGCAGAGGATGTTGTGAATGCCAAAAAATAATTGGATTAAAAAAAGAATTAGATAAATTCATGGAGGATAGGTACATCAATGGCTATTCACCAAGATGGTCAGGAATGCAAACGTAAGGTCTTGGATTTTCCTTTAACTTCTGATTGGCAGAAGCTGAGACTGGATGATGGAATGTATCACTCGATAATTACCCTGTTCTGTTTATTTCCTCTGAAGCAGTGTTTCTCAAACTGGGGTCGCCGCTTGTGTAGGGAAAGCCCCTGACGGGCCGGGCCGGTTTGTTTACCTGCCCCGTCCACAGGTCCAGACGATCGCGGCTCCCACTGGCCGTGGTTCACCGCTGCAGGCCAATGGGAGCTGCTGGAAGCGGCGGCCAG
>NW_020702264.1:0-527 GCF_002925995.2 Terrapene triunguis | reverse complement strand
CCGCGCCGCTTCCAGCAGCTCCCATTGGCCTGGAGCAGCGAACCGCGGCCAGTGGGAGCTGCGATCAGCCGGACCTGCGGATGGGGCAGGTAAACAAACCGGCCTGGCCCATCAGGGGCTTTCCCTATACAAGTGGCGACCCCAGTTTGAGAAACACTGCTCTGAAGCATCTGGCACTGGCCACTGGCAGAAGACAAGATATTGGGCTAGACAGACCACTGATTTGACCTAGTATGGCCATTCTTATGTTCTTGTGTACCGTACTTACATCTGCCCACAGCAAACATGGTCACCTTCACTTCTCCATACACTCAATAACTTCTGCTTCCAGCTGGAGATTCCTCTTCCTCAGGAGAATCTTATGGTTCACTCCTACTATAGAAAGTGTTCTGGGGTTGTGCCAGAGTGGGGAGAGGACTTAGCTAGAGCATTCGGAGCTGGTGATATAGCCAATACGAATTGCTACTCCTGGCATATTTTAGAGGAAACCTCAGGCTACTGCAGTTTGCAGTCACAGCTACCCTCAG
>NW_020702263.1:0-3386 GCF_002925995.2 Terrapene triunguis | reverse complement strand
ATAGTTATGACACGCCCCCCAAATCACAGATAGTGTTGGACGTTCGGTTCCACACTGGCTGTGATTTCTTCCTGGAGTTCTAGGAGAAAACAGAGTTAATAAGACACATGTATCTTTAGACATACTACTGATTATATAAAAACTAACAATATGTTTCATTCCAAGAACAATTGTTAACCAGTTAACTCTGGGAAACTTTCCCGGGAGAGTGCATCAGCCACTTTGTTAGAAGCTCCCGAAATGTGTTGTATTTCAAAATCAAAATCTTGGAGAGCTAAACTCCATCGAAGAAGTTTTTTGTTATTTCCCTTGGCGGTATGAAGCCACTGTAGCGCAGCATGGTCTGTTGGTAGTTGGAAACGCCGTCCCCAAACATATGGGCGTAGCTTTTCCAGCGCGTGCACAATGGCGTAGCATTCCTTTTCGCTGATTGACCAGTGGCTTTCCCTCTCAGACAGTTTCTTGCTGAGAAACACGACAGGATGGAATTCTTGATCCGGTCCTTCCTGCATTAAAACTGCTCCCACGCCTCGCTCGGAAGCATCTGTGGTTACTAGGAACGGTTTGTCAAAGTCTGGGGCCCTTAGCACAGGGTCAGACATGAGTGTTGCCTTAAGCTGGTTAAAGGCCTTTTGACACTTATCAGTCCACTGAACTGCATTTGGCTGTTTCTTTCTGGTTAGGTCTGTCAGCGGGGCGGCGATTTGGCTGTAGTGTGGTACAAATCGCCTATAATATCCGGCCAAGCCTAAGAAGGATTGGACCTGTTTCTTTGACTTTGGAACCGGCCACTTTTGGATAGCATCCACTTTGGCCTGTAGGGGATTTATAGTTCCTTGACCCACCTGGTGCCCCAAGTAAGTCACCCTGTTTTGGCCTATTTGACACTTTTTAGCCTTAACAGTTAGTCCTGCCTGTCGGATGCGCTCGAAGACTTTTTCCAGGTGCTCCAGGTGTTCTGTCCATGAATCAGAAAAAATGGCCACATCATCGAGGTAGGCAACTGCAGATTCTCCCAATCCCGCTAGGAGACCATCTACAAGTCTTTGGAAGGTGGCGGGTGCATTTCGCAACCCGAAAGGGAGTACATTGAATTCGTACACCCCTGCCTGGGTGACGAAGGCTGACCTTTCCTTAGCGGGTTCATCTAGTGGTACTTGCCAGTACCCTTTGGTTAAGTCTAAAGTAGAGATGAATTGGGCATGTCCCAATTTTTCCAATAGCTCATCTGTGCGTGGCATTGGATAGTTGTCAGGACGAGTTACAGCATTTAGCTTACGGTAGTCCACGCAAAAGCGTATTTCCCCATCTGGTTTGGGAACTAGAACCACTGGAGATGCCCATGCACTGGTAGAGGGGCGGATTATACCCATCTGTAGCATGTCCTGGATCTCCCTTTGTATAGCAGCTTGGGCATGAGGTGACTCCCGGTAGGGTGGGGTTCTAATTGGCTGAGCATTACCTGTGTCAATGGAGTGGTATGCCCGTTCGGTCCGTCCTGGAGTGGCTGAGAAAATCGGTGCAAAGCTTGTGCACAGCTCCTTGATCTGCTGTCGCTGCAGACGTCCCAGGGTCGTGGAGAGGTTCACCTCTTCCACGCCACCATTCCTTTTTCCTTCGTAGTAGACACCTGCCGGCCACTCCGCGTCATCTGTTTCCTGGGCTGTAAACTGGCAAACGTTTAATTCTCTGGAATAAAAGGGCTTAAGAGAATTAACATGGTATACCTTAGGCTTTATGTTGGAGGTGGGGGAGGCTATGAGATAGTTAACAGCTCCTAGGCGCTCCTGGACCGTGAATGGTCCTTCCCACGACGCTTCCATTTTATGGGCCTGGAGCGCCTTTAAGACCATGACTTGGTCTCCTACTTTGAAGGACCGTTCTTTGGAATGTTTATCATACCAGGCCTTTTGCTCTTCCTGAGCATCCTTTAGGTTTTCTTTAGCAAGGGCTAAAGAGTGTCGGAGGGTGTTTTGTAGGTTGCTTACAAAGTCTAGAATGTTAGTTCCTGGAGAAGGCGTAAACCCCTCCCATTGCTGCTTCACCAATTGTAATGGCCCCTTAACCTCGCGGCCATACACAAGTTCAAATGGTGAAAACCCTAAACTGGGATGTGGAACAGCCCTGTAGGCAAAAAGCAACTGCTGCAACACTAGGTCCCAATCATTGGAGTGTTCATTTACGAATTTACGTATCATGGCCCCCAAAGTTCCGTTAAACCTCTCCACCAGACCATTGGTTTGATGGTGATGAGGGGTGGCAACCAAGTGATTCACCCCATGAGCTTCCCACAGGTTTTTCATTTTCCCTGCCAGGAAATTAGTTCCCGAATCTGTAAGGATGTCGGAGGGCCACCCTACCCTGGCAAAAATGTCTGCTAATGCCTGGCACACACTTTTAGCCTTGGTGTTGCTTAAGGGTACAGCTTCCGGCCATCGGGTAGCAAAATCCATGAAAGTCAGTACGTACTGCTTTCCTCTGGGTGTCTTCTTTGGGAAAGGACCCAGAATATCCACAGCTACTCGCTGAAATGGGACCTCAATTATGGGTAGTGGCTGGAGAGGGGCTTTAACCTGGTCTTGGGGCTTTCCCACTCGTTGGCACACCTCACAAGACCGGACATAATTAGCAACGTCCTTGCCCATTCCCTCCCAGTGGAAGGACTTCCCCAACCGGTCTTTGGTTCTATTCACCCCAGAATGGCCACTGGGATGATCATGGGCTAAGCTCAAGAGCTTTACCCGATACTTAGTGGGAACTACCAACTGTTTTTGAGGATGCCAGTCTTCCTGGTGCCCACCAGAAAGAGTCTCCTTGTATAACAGTCCTTGTTCTACAACAAACCGGGATCGGTTAGAAGAGCTGAGAGGCGGTGGGGTGCTCCGCGCCACCGCCCAAGCTTTCTGAAGGCTGTCATCTGCTTCCTGCTCGGCCTGGAACTGTTCCCTGGATGCTGGAGACATCAGTTCCTCCTTGGACTGTGGACTGGGGCTTGGTCCCTCTGGAAGCGATGCAGGTGCTGGGGCTGTTTCCATTGACTGTGAACCGCTGTCCTCTGGTGCACTATGTGGTATTTCAGGCTCTGGCTGAGCCTCCTGGGTAGGGTTATCTGCTACTTCCGCCAGTTCAGGCTCGCTGGTGCCCTCTGGCATTGGAGTTGTAGACGGGTTTGCAAGCGCTGGACTCAGTGCTGGCAATGGTTCTGGTGCTGGTTGCGTTGTCAGTTCCGGTTCCGGGACTGGCTTTGGCTGGGTCTCTGGGATTGGATCCACTACGGCTGTTGCAGTCGTTGGCAGGGGATCCGGTTCCACCACCTGTGTTTGGGTCTCCGGTAACACCGACGGGGCTCTGGTGGACGGCTCAGGAACAGGGATGGGGGTGAAAGC
>NW_020702262.1:0-1111 GCF_002925995.2 Terrapene triunguis | reverse complement strand
GTCTATCAGGCTAATCAATATTGTCTCATTGTTTCTTTGTGCTCCCCCCTCTGTCTGTATCTACTAGTTGTCTCTTGTTTTATTCTTTGATTGTAAACGCCGTGGGGCAGCATTTTTTCACCTAGCACAATGGGGTCTTGGGCTGTGATGGGGGCTCCAAAGTGCTCTGGTAATACAAATCATAAATAATAATAACAAGCACCACTATAGGAATCACATCACCTACCACTCACGTGTAGTTCCCAACAACATACACAGAAGTATAGGACAGAAAGTAAAGTAGAATTGAAATTATGGGAGCAGAATGTTTTCCCTATGCTGGTGTAGCACCAACAGACCCCAGGCATCGGTGGGATTGAACCAGGGACCTCTGGAGCTTAGTGCATGAGCCTCTACCACATGAGCTAAAAGCCATCTGGCTGCTAGCTAAGGCTGTAGAGCGGACTCATTTTATCTCTCGCTTTAAGTGATCTCAGTGCCACTAGATGGGCCAGAGCACCACACCCAGGAGGTGTGTGGGTTACACTGGCATTTTGCTGGGCTAGCTCTCCTCTCACAAAGAGATCCACGGGGCTTTTGCTTTGGTCAGGATTTCAGTTATGTGCATCGTCTCAAAGGAGACACTTCTAATTTAACATCTAGAATTTAATTCTACCAGTTCTTGGGTGCTGATTGACACTGACTCACAGGGAAGGGAGCCACCACACAGGACCATCAGTCCCATTTTCTGCTCCCTGGCTTTTCCAGACAAGTCTCCCATACATCGCAGACCAGGCAGTATAGAAGGACACAGTGAAATTTCCATTCACCAGGCTGTATTGAAACTTTCTCAAAGGCACAAGTATCAGTGTGTAACCCACACCCAGTGTGACACTGTCCCCCTCTAGTGGTGGCTGGGCCACACAGCGTCCATGAGCCTGCTGGCCTCTGGATCTTAAAGCATGAGTCCCTACTACCCAAGCTGAAGGATCTGGGTCAGTAGGGTTGACAACTGTCTAATCACACAAACCCAAACACCCTTGCCCTGACCCCCATCCCACCCCTTCTCCAATGCCCCGCCCCCTGCTCACTCCATCCCCCCTCCCTCCGTCACTCACTCTCCCCCACCCTC